>NC_064640.1:285412048-285712048 GCF_023864345.2 Schistocerca serialis cubense
TCTACATTTCAGGATATTTTAATATTTTTCATCGTTTTTACTGAATTAGATTGGCTGCCGTGTTCACATAAAATCGAAAAAACCTAAATCATTCACATTGCACTGTCACTAACGTCCCCATTCAATTTCACTTCCTCCTCTTTTCTACCTACGCTCTCCACTCCACTGCCAGATCGCCGAAGATATTCTTGCTACCTCTCGACGGGCTGTTGCGATGTATGAAGGATGCTTACAACTGACTAACATTTTGAACTTTAAATCCAAATTCGCTAAGTTCAGCCAACCAATACTACGAGGTTTGTGACTAATAGTGGCAACTACTCATTTACAGCTTGTAAAAGAAAGATACGTGTTTCAAAGTTTTACTGACCTTCAAAGTAGTCACCAGCATTGTGTATAACACGTTGCCAGCGATGTGGAGGTCTTAGTACACTCTTCGCAGTGCCAGTTGTGGTGACAGTTCGAGCGGCGTGGTCTATTTTGCGACGAATTTGTGGCAGTTCTGAAGCGAATGCTGTGAAGTGTTTCATTGAGTTTAGAAATCGAGTTGAACTCACGAGGGCTTAAGTCAGGAGAGTGCAGTAGGTGGTATAGCACTTGGCAGCCAGATCAGTCAAATCAGTAACAACTTACACTCTACGTGCTTGAGAAGTTTCCTGCAAAATGGTCAGGTGCTGCAGAAAGTGTCACTTCTGTCTCTAAGATGGTAGTAGGTTGTGTTCCAAAAATGAACAGCATAGAGATGTAAGTGATGACACTCTCCAGGACCTGACCATTTTGCAGGACAATGCTCAGGCACGTACAGTGCAAGCTGTTACTGATTTGTGTGACTGCTGTGGCTGCGAAGTGCAATACCAATTGCTACAATCCCCTGACTTAAGCCCTCGTGACTTCAACTCGATTTCTAAACTCAAGGAAACACTTTACGGCATTCGCTTCAGAACTGCTACAAATTCGTCTCAAAATAGGCCGCGCCGCTCGAACTGTCAACGAAACTGGCATTGCCGAGAGTATCCTACGACTTCCACATAGCTAGCAACGGGTTATAGACAATGCTGGTGACTACTTTGAAGGTCAGTAAAACAAACATTTTGTACGAGCTGTAAATAAATAGTTGCCACCACTGAAGTTCAACCCTCGTATGATCCCACTACGAAAGAAAAAACTTTGTGGATGTTCGCTGTGGTTACTGAGTTACCAACCAACATAGTCCTGCTACACACTATTGAGTTATTTCGTAGGAGGTGGTCCTGTAACTGATCACCACTATCGATTTACAGACTATTCCACAATGCTTTTGGGTCATCTATTATTGCTACTGCTACTACTACTACTACTACTACTACTACTACTACTACTACTAATACTACTACAAGATTAAGTATTACGCTCTGTGCTACAGCGAGGCGAGAGGAACGTTTGTATAGTAACTCATTTTTACAAATAAGTGACTACACTCAATACAGTGTTACTTTCAACTTGTACATTCGACCTCAAGCTTCATATTCTCTTATCACTTGGGATGGTCTGACTAACTGCACTTCTCAGCCATAGTTCCTTCGAGCAACAGTCTCTGGTATCAGATGAATCTTTGAACAAAGTAATCCATCTTCACGAGTAATCATCGCCACTGGAACGGCGAAAAACTGAATACCTCTCCTCTAGCAACATACAACAAATGTTTCCACTACACTACACAGAAATCACGTGGATGACAAGCGTCTTAACGTTTTCTTGTTTTAACAAATTTACAGCCGGCGCCCATGTAACCCGAGTAAGACTAGGGAAAAACACGTAATTTGAATTTTCCCTGATTTCGTGGTTTGTCGTATCATTCATGATACCTTCGAGAAAACTTTTCGAAAATAGAACCAGAACACACAGTGTACAACATCTCAGTTAAATAATAGTTAATACACAAAAACATTGTACTTGTTGCCTATTAACATGCCGCGACAAGTAAAATATTGCATAAATATAAAACTTTTACTGACATACATGGTTATTAGTCACCAAATCATAACTAAACAGACAGCTTTGTGAACACTGTATGGTAGTCAACTTACTTTGCATTTCCAAAAATCGCTTGTTCACTTAAGCATACTTTCTATTGACAACCTTCAGACTACAAAAAATTTTGCAGGTAGCCGGCTTCACAAGATGTGCCACAGAAGGCGAACAGGGGAAATGCAACAAAGCCTAAAATCCTATGTGTTGATTCACTACCTACTTGCTCAGCTTATGAAATTAAGTTCTCATACAGGTGGTATCCCTTCACATCTTAGAACTGCAAAAACGCAGTTCTTTAAGAGTAGTAGGGAAAATTCTCTTGGGCTATTATTTCTTTATGAGCTGCAAAAAAAAAAATATTAGTTTCTGGTTACCCAGCAATGACAAGGCTATACACTTCATGTAGTCCACATGGAGCAATCTGAGCGCACATGAATCCCTGAGCACGCCATCCGTGCTGCAATTTCGCACTTCTGAACTTGCGATTTCTAACCTTCAATTACAGTTACGTCAACATTGGAGAAACTAGCAATACAGCTTATCGCACGACGGGACTAACAATTCTGATTTAGCTCTGTCTGTAACGAACTGACCTTTCATTATATTTGGAGCATAATTACTTTTCAGCATTAGGTTTTAGTTCCTCCATTTTATTATTAGGCTAAATGGTAATTCAAGGTAGGAGATATTAGGGCAGTCAATGGTGTCTGCGGCTGTTCCATTGCATGCTGCTCCTCGCGCTCCGTTATCGTAGATCGTAGCCAACCAGGCTGTAGTATATGGCAGCCAGTGACAATCGCTAAATTAATACTTTCGATGGAAAATACGAATTCAGTACTTTTTATTGAAGTGGATATTATGGATTTTGAGTTTGTTACTGATTTTCCTATTTTTTCCATTTTACTTTTGTAGGAAAATTATAGGATTTTTTTGGATGTTGGTAGGTATTCCAACGCAGCTGCTTTAATTTCCAGGAAGATTTCTTAATATTGTATGCTGGTGAACGTTTAATGGCGAAACAAGCCTCTTAAGAAATTTTCTGCCAGTTAATACCGAGGAAAAGGAGTGAGTATTCGGTGGTGCTACAAGGTGGAGTCACATACTTTAAGATGCAGTATTGGATAAATTGGCTTGCAAAAAGCGGGCTGACAATATTTTCAAAATCACCCACTGTGGATGAAAGACGTTAATTATTGGTGAAGATCTGCACTTTTCTGAACATACGGCTTACTGGCGAAAATAGTCGTGAATTTTGTGTTCCGCCTTGCATAAGGAATGGTGAAATACTTTGAGGCGTTGATACTATGGTTTAAATAGTCGACTCCGTGTTTGAAAAATAAGTTTGGGCAAGTTAAACTTGTTGCTGGGAAGTAGGTGTTCGGCGTCATTCAGAGAGGCAGTAAAAAAAGCGTTTCTATGAAGTTTTTTTATAGATGACAAACATGTTCTATACATCAAAAAATCCTTGCTACCGTGAACAGCAGTTTTATCCTGCTTCTGATAGTACAAATGCCTGTACAATGAATACTTTATTCACTTGACTGTCAGTCACGAATTAAATTTCAAACATCATACTACAGGCGCCCACATGTTAATTACAGAAGGGACATGGGGACGTATCCCACTACCAAGCGTTCTCGGTACGGAGCTAATCAGTGCAAGATGATTTTCGCTTTGAGTATACGGAAGAGGATGTGGTGGTGAGAAAAAATTGTCTAAGAAATTTACGGAAGCTATTTGCAAAGTTAATAGTCTTCACGTTTTCTTTTGGTTTCGTTTCTTTCTGGTTATTGCTTCAATTATAGTAATAGAATTTTATGCCAATATTCAAATTTTTTGCAAATATGTCGCGATTTCCGAGGTTGTGGTTAGGTTGGAATCTAGTAACAAAATTCAAGAATTTTGAAAGTATAGCAGTTTAAAAAAGAGCAATGTAATATCCGACACTTCCCCCAATTTTGTCACACGGCCTTAGCAGCAGCACGCAACGGAAGAGGCGCGCACAGAAGGGCATATTTACAGATTTTCCCATAGAAATCGATTTAACCATCACCGAACACCGTTACCGCAAATCGTGGCGTTCAGAACAATGAAACAGGAAGATACAAAGATCATTCCGCGATTTAAACGATATACCATCTGATGCCAGAGCTATAATCAATTTTTTGTACCTAATTGAAAACCGAACCACATAGCGTCATAGTTGTAATATTTATCAAACAGAACTCGTTCAGTTATCACCAGCGATAAAAATGATCCATAAAAACCGACCAGTATCTGGTGTTTGCTTTAGCTCAATACAACAAATTTAATCCCAGTAGAGATGCTACGAACCCATCCGCGTCACTACCTACACATTCAATAACTGCGAATTGGTATCAGTTAATATAATTCACTAACGGGACACCAGAGAGACGTTGGTAGTTTTGATATTATTTAAAGCATGCTGTGTAACATTTAATAAACTAAATCCCTTTTAACTTACAAATGTTGATGAAAACAGGTATCAAAAAGACTAATGTCAAGGTCAGCGCCAGCGGCACTCGCAGTATGTTTCTCTACCGCTCACAGGCTAGCAAAGCCTTAGTTTCACCTTGCCAAAGGGATGATACGTTCACATAACTAATGACAGTTGAGAACAGTTTATTTCCAGCGCCGAAATTTGAACTACACTTGCTGGCTGTCTGCAGTTTTGTTCGTATATTTCTTTTGATGACAATTCCATTACGTGGAACACTCCACTGCATTGTAGTACGCTGGTGCATATCACATAGATTAATGGCTTTACACCGTAAATTTAGTAGCTGTGACGGATAAATGACAGCAAGATTGCCATCGGTGTAGGGTGGATGCGCAGCAAAACCCCATCACTTTTCTAGGTGTTCCATTCATAACGAGTCTTTGTGTCCTGGAAGAAACTAAAAATTCGCAACATTATGCAGTTCAGATATTTGTGGGTTGCAGGAATTTCGTAGCGACGTCTGCGTTGAAGTGTGCCTCAGACAAAATCAAATTCTGGAGAAGTCTTTGTAGCGTGTGACGAGTCAGGTAAAAGCAAAGTGGACAAGAAGAAACTTAGATGGGTGTTTAGAGACGCGCAAACAGGCTCTTAAAATTTATTTCTTCGTGTTGTACCTCTACGACCGAATGCTGCTCTGCTGGATCTTAGTAAAGAGAACATTTTGCCAAGCATAATTAGTTTTCGTACCTATACGTGCCTGACAGACGAGGGTTTTCAACATGTCACTGAACAATAAACTGACAATGGTGCATGCAGTAAGTGCTCATACCAGTTTGATATAGGTTAGATGGGATGCCATTTAATAACTGCTGCATGGGACAAGACAGTACAAGATATATCTTAAAACAACCACGGAGAAAGAACTGAAGTGATTTTTGTTCTTCAAGAGGCCCTGGTTGACAATATTTCTTCCATTTCTTTTGTTCCATCTGAATTTCTTGTACCTACACATAGGATCAATTACAAACTAAATATTAGCCTTCACAAATATGACTTTCTCGATTTCATCACTAATTTAGAAGTTGTGGTTAGGTCACAATGTGACAGTCACACTCGCAAATGTCATTTTGCCGAATATGTCTCGAATAAACGCGGTTGTTCGGTTGAGGTCTAACACCACAGATTAATGTTGGCTGTAAAAATATTTGCCCATTTCACTGAAAGTTACGTTTCCTGATGTGGTTTATTGACAAAAGAATGTCTTAGTATGCCTTCGACCCTTGCTTCAGTGTACGTTGTCCTACTGCTCTCACTGGTTGTGAGAAACCAGTAGCTAACACCCTCTTTCTATCCCAATCGTACCACACATCGAGCGCTGGCCGCTAGCCCATTAACCATAATAAACACTTATGTGCTGCCTGATTCTTCACCACACTGGTGAGCACAGCTATTTTACAATTTCACGGATCATATGTACTACCAAATTATTACTTTCAGTTAATATATCTTAACTTTTAACTTTCTTAATATTTTAACGTACAAAAATCACCATACCTCGCAGGTAGTCCGGTTGCTATGTTACTGAATTTTTTAATATTTTAATTTCGTCGCGGTAACAGTGTATTAACATTAGCAGTTTTGCACTGCGATATCTGATAGCACATCCACCGCCTTTACGGCGTCTAAAGCGCATGTTCTATCTCCCGGCATTCGAAGATTTGTTTATAGTTTCAGAACAGGCTGTACTAATTACAAAGAAGAAACTAGTGTAATGACTGAGCGCGTTTGAGCACGATACAAATAAACACAAAAGTTCATATCAGTAAGGGTAATTCAAATGCCCCCTCTGCAACCTTACATACATTACGCTTCATTGAGTCATACGCTGCCCATAGGGAGGACATTTCCATGTCAATATTTGACCGCAAAATGCAAGAATTAACGAAACCTGAACTACATCTAACATGGAATACACCCAATGTAAGTGATAAAGACCACACTTCGCTACATCCGCTTTCTACCATTAATAAATGGCAAGTGGAAGTTCGAGACGTATTGTCCAACTCGTATTAGCTATGACATACGTAAAATAAATTAAAGCTTCTGGGACCAGGGATCCTAAACTACTGTGTAGATTCTGTTCCTCAATAGGTAGGAAATATTTACAACACACCGGCAGTTATACCGTCACGTAACCATATTTCATTTGTAAAACATAAAGCTCACCTGAAAATTAATATTCCGACCTCCGGTGGAAGGTTGCCCACAATATCAAACTTGGACACGGACCCCATTACGACGACAGACGCAGACTGCAAGACAACACTGGGCAGCGACCTCTGCCGCTTATACGCGCTCCCTCTGTGACGCCACAGGACCATTGCGTTGCAGTGCCACCTACTGCAAAGAAATATAACGAAATATTGTGACGCCACATATAACACAAAGTCGCATAACGAAACAAGACTTCCGCTGTTCTCCGTTACACAATGCTTCCATACGAAATTTTCGACTTTCTAGTGTTCTGAAAACACCGGCAACTCATGGCCAGCTCCTTTGTTTGCTAGTGGAAATTATAAAACAGAAGGATATTTCACACCTGTTTAGGTACATGGCTTCCTGCGACTATGTAATTCCATACGGCAATATGTTGTTGTTGTTGTTGTTGTTGTTGTCTTCAGCCCAGAGACTGGTTTGATGCAGCTCTCCAAGCTACTCTATCCTGTGCAAGCTCCTTCATCGTCCAGTTCCTACTGCAACCTACATCCTTCTGAATCTGCTTAGTGTATTCATCTCTTGGTCTCCCTCTACGATTTTTACCCTCCACGCTGCCCTACAATACTAAATTGGTGATCCCTTAATGCCGCAGAATATGTCCCACCAACCGATCCCTTCTTCTCGTCAAGTTGTGCCACAAATTTCTCTTCTCCCCAGTTCCATTCAGTTCCTCCTCGTTAGTTATGTGATCAATCCATCTAATCTTCAGCATTCTTCTGTAGAACCACATTTCGAAAGCTTCTATTCTCTTCTTGTCTAAACTATTTATCGTCCACATTTCACTTCCATACATGCCTACACTCCATACAAATACTTTCAGAAACGACATTCTGACACTTACATCTATACTCGATGTTAACAAATTCCTCTTCTTAAAAAACACTTTCCTTGCCATTGCGAGGCTACATTTTATATCCTCTCTACTTCTACCACCATCAATTATTTTGTCCCCAAATAACAAAACTCCTTTACTACTTTAAGCGTCTACTTTCCTAATATAATTCCCTCAGCATCTACCAATTTAATTCGACTACATTCCATTATCCTCGTTTTGCTTTTGTTGATGTTCATCTTATATCCTACTTTCAAGACACTGTCCATTCCGTTTAGCTGCTCTTCCAGGTCTTTTGTTGTCTCTGACAGAATTACAATGTCATCGGCGAAACTCAGAGTTTTTATTTCTTCTTCATAGATGTTAATTCCTACTCCAAATTTTTCAATATACAGATTGAATAACATCGGGGATAGGTTACAACCCACTGTTTTCCCTTTCGCGCCCCTCGACTCTTGTAACCCCCACCCCCACCCTCTCCCATGAACCGTGGACCTTCCGTTGATGGGGAGGCTTGCGTGGTTCAACGATACAGATAGCCGTACCGTAGGTGCAATCACAAAGGAGGGGTATCTGTTGAGAGGACAGACAAACGTGTGGTTCCTGAAGAGGGACAGCAGCCTTTTCAGTAGTTGCAGGGACAACAGTATGGATGATTGACTGATCTGGCATTGTAACACTAACCAAAACGGCCTTGCTGTTGTGGTACTGCGAACGGCTGAAAGCAAGGGGAAACCACAGCCGTAATTTTTCCCGAGGGCATGCAGCTTTACTGTATGGTTAAATGATGATGGCGTCCTATGATGGCGTCATCTTGGGTAAAATATTCCGGAGGTAAAATAGTTCCCCATTCGGATCTCCGGGCGGGGACTACTCAGGAGGATGTCGTTATCAGGAGAAAGAAAACTGGCATTCTACGGATCGGAGCGTGGAATGTCAGATCCCTTAATCGGGCAGGTAGGGTAGAAAATTTAAAAAGGGAAATGGATAGCTTAAAGTTAGATATAGTGGGAATTAGTGAAATTCGGTGGCAAGAGGAACAAGACTTCTGGTCAGGTGAATACAGGGTTACAAATACAAAATCAAATAGGTTTAATGCAGGAGTAGGTATAATAATGGATAAAAATATAGGAGTGCGGGTAAGCTACTACAAACAGCATAGTGAACGCATTATTGTGGCCAAGATAGACACGAAGCACACGCCTACCACAGTAGTACAAGTTTATATGCCAACTAGCTCTGCAGATGAAGAAATTGAAGAAATGTATGGTGAGATAAATGAAATTATTCATGTAGTGAAGGGAGACGAAAATTTAATAGTCATGGGTGACTGGAATTCTACAGTAGGAAAAGGGAGAGAAGGAAACATAGTAGGTGAATATGGATTGGTGCTAAGAAATGAAAGAGGAAGCCGTCTGGTAGAATTTTGCACAGAGCATAACTTAATCATAGCTAACACTTGGTTCAAGAATCATAAAAGAAGGTTGTATAAATGGAAGAATCCTGGAGATACTAAAAGGTATCAGATAGCTTATATAATGGTAAGACAGAGATTTGGGAACCAGGTTTTAAATTGTAAGACATTTCCAGGGGCAGATGTGGACTCTGACCACAATCTACTGGTTATGAACTGTAGATTAAAACTGAAGAAACTGCAAAAAGGTGGAAATTTAAGGAGGTGGGACCTGGATAAACTGACTAAACCCGAGGTTGTACAGAGTCTCAGGGAGAGCGTAAGGGAACAATTGACAGGAATGGGGGAAATAAATAGAGTAGAAGACGAATGGGTAGCTCTGAGGGATGAAGTAGTGAAGGCAGCAGAGGGTCAAGTAGGTAAAAATACGAGGACTAGTAGCAATCCTTGGGTAACAGAAGAAATATTGAATTTAATTGATGAAAGGAGAAAATATAAAAATGCAGTAAATGAAGCAGACAAAAAGGAATACAAACGCCCAAAAATGAGATCGACAGGAAGTGCAAAATGCCTAAGCAGGCATGGCTAGAGAACTAATGTAGGGATGTAGAGGCTTATCTCACTAGGGGTAAGATAGATACAGCCTACAGGAAAATTAAAGAGACCTTTGGACAAAAGAGAGCCACTTGTATGAATATCAAGAGCTCAGATGGAAACCCAGTTCTAAGCAAAGAGGGGAAAGCAGAAAGGTGGAAGGAGTATATAGAGGGTCTATACAAGGGCAATGTACTTGAGGACAATATTATGGAAAGGGAAGAGGATGTAGATGAAGATGAAATGGGAGATACGATACTCCGTGAAGAGTTTGACAGAGCACTGAAAGACCTGAGTCGAAACATGGCCCTGGGAGTAGACAACATTCCATTAGAACTACTGACGGCCTTGGGAGAGGCAGTCCTGACAAAACTCTACCATCTGGTGAGAAAGATGTATGAGACAGGCGAAGTACCCTCAGACTTCAAGAAGAATATAATAATTCCAATCCCAAAGAAAGCAGGTGTTGACAGATGTGAAAATTACCGAACTATCAGTTTAATAAGTCACAGCTGCAAAATACTAACGCAAATTATTACAGACGAATGGAAAAACTGGTAGAAGCCGGCCTCGGGGAAGATCAGTTTGGATTCCGTAGAAATGTTAGAACACGTGAGGCAATACTGACCTTACGACTTATCTTAGAAGGAAGATTAAGGAAAGGCAAACCTACGTTTCTAGCATTTGTAGACTTAGAGAAAGCTTTTGACAATGTTGACTGGAATACTCTCTTTCAAATTCTAAAGGTGGCAGGGGTAAAATACAGGGAGCGAAAGGCTATTTACAATTTGTACAGAAACCAGATGGCAGTTGTAACAGTCGAGGGGCATAAAAGGGATGCAGTGGTTGGGAAGGTTGTGAGACAGGGTTGTAGCCTCTCCCCGATGTTATTCAATCTGTATATTGAGCAAGCAGTAAAGGAAACAAAAGAAAAATTTGTAGTAGGTATTAAAATCCAGGGAGAAGAAATAAAAACTATGAGGTTCGCCGACGACATTATAATTCTGTCAGAGACAGCAAAGGACATGGAAGAGCAGTTGAACGGAATGGACAGTGACTTGAAAGGAGGATATAAGATGAACATCAACAAAAGCGATAATGGAATGTAGTCGAATTAAGTCGGGTGATGCTAAGGGAATTAGATTAGGAAACGATACACTTAAAGTAGTAAAGGAGTTTTGTTATTTGGGGAGCAAAATGACTGATGATGGTCGAAGTGGAGAAGATATAAAATGTAGACTGGCAATGGCAAGGAAAGCGTTTCTGAAGAAGATAAATTTGTTAACATCGAGTATAGATTTATGTGTCAGGAAGTCGTTTCTGAAAGTATTTGTATGGAGTGTAGCCATGTATGGAAGTGAAACATGGACAATAAATAGTTTGGACAAGAAGAGAATAGAAGCTTTTGAAATGTGGTGCTACAGAAGAATGTTGAAGATTAGGTGGGTAGATCACGTAACTAATGAGGAGGTATTCAATAGGATTGGGAAGAAGAGAAGTTAGTGGCACAACTTGATTAGAAAATGGGATCGGTTGGTAGGACATGTCCTGAGGCATCAAGGGATCACAAATTTAGCATTGGAGGGCAGTGTGGAGGGTAAAAATCGTAGAGGGAGGCCAAGAGATGAATACACTAAGCAGATTCAGAAGGATGTAGGTTCCAGTAGGTAATGGGAGATGAAGGAGCTAGCACAGGATAGATTAGCATGGAGAGCTGCATCAAACCAGTCTCGGGACTGAGGACCACAACAACAACAACGACTGCTTTAACTGTCATCTGGTTTATGTACAAATTGTAAATAGCCTTTCTCTCCCTGTATTTTACCACTGCCACCTTCAGAATTTGAAAGAGAGTATTCCAGTCTACATTGTCAAAAACTTTCTCTAAGTCTACAAATGCTAGAAACGTAGGTTTGCCTTTCCTTAATCTATTTTCTAAGATAAGTTCAGATGGTTCAAATGGCTCTGAACACTATGCGACTTAACTTCCGACGTCATCAGTCGCCTAGAACTTAGAACTAATTAAAGCTAACTAACCTAAGGACATCACACACATCCATGCCCGAAGCAGGATTCGAACCTGCGACCGTAGCGGTCGCTCGGCTACAGTTGTAGCGCCTAGAACCACGTGGCCACTGCGGCCGGCGCTAAGATAAGTCGTAGGGTCAGTATTGCCCCGCGTGTTCCAACATTTCTATAGAATCCAAACTGATCTTCCCCGAGGCCGGCTTCTACCAGTTTTCCATTCGTCTGTAAACAATTCGTGTTAGTATTTTGCAGCCATGGCTTATTAAACTGATAGTTCGGTAATTTTCACATCTGTCAACACAAGCTTTCTTTGGGATTTGGAATTATTATATTCTTCTTGAAGTCTGAGGGTACTTCGCCTGTCTCATACATCTTCCTCGCCAGATGGTAGAGTTTTGTCAGGACTGGCTCTCCCAAGGCCGTCAGTAGTTCTAATGGAATGTAGTCTACTCCCGGGGCCTTGTATCGACTCAGGTCTTTCAGTGCTCTGTCAAACTCTTCATGCAGTATCATATCTCCTATTTCATCTTCATCTGCATTCTCTTCCATTTCTATAATATTGTCCTCTAGAGCATCGCCCTTGTATTGACCCTCTATATACTCCTTCCACCTTTCTGTTTTCCCCTCTTTGCTTAGGACTGGGTTCCCATCTGAGCTCTTGATATTCATACAAGTTGATCTCTTTTCTCCAAAGGTCTCTTTAATTTTCCTGTAGGCAGCATCTATCTTACCCCTAGTGAGATAAGCTTCTACATCCTTACATTTGTCCTCTAGCCATCCCTGTTTAGGCATTTTGCACTTCCTGTTGATCTCATTTTTGAGACGTTTATATTCCTTTTTGCCTGATTCATTTAATGCATTTTTGTATTTTCTCCTTTCATCAATTAAATTCAGTATCTCTTCTGTTACCCAAGGGTTTCTTTTAGCCTTCGTCTTTTTACCTATTTGTTCCTCTGCTGCCTTCACTATTTCATCTCTCAAAGCTACCCATTCTTCTTCTACTGTATTTTTCCCCCATTCTTGTCAATCGTTCCATAATGCTCTCCCTGAAACTCTCTACAGCCTCTGGTTTTGTCAGTTTATCCATGTCCCATCTCCTTAAATTTCCAACTCTTTGCAGTGTCTTCGGTCTTAATCTACAGTTCATAAACAATAGATTCTGGTCAGAGTCCACATCTGCCCCTGGAAAAGTCTTACAATTTAAAACCTGTTTCCTAAATCTCTGTCTTACCATTATATAATCTATCTGTAACTTTTCAGTATCTCCCGGCTTCTTTCATGTATACAATCCTCTTTCATGATTCTCGAACCAAGTGTTAGCTACGATTAAGTTACGGTCTGTGCAAAATTCTACCAGGCGGCTTCATCTTTCATTCCTTACCCCCGTTCCATATTCACCTATTACGTTTACTTCTCTTCCTTTTCCTACTATCGAATTCCAGTCACCCATGACTATTAAATTTTTGTCTTCCTTCACTATCTGAATAATTTCTTTTATCTCATCATACATGTTTTCAATCTCTTAGTCATCTGCGGAGCTAGTTGGCATATAAACTTGTACTACAGTGGTAGGCGTGGGCTTGGTATCTATCTAGGCCACAATAATGCGTTCACTATGCTGTTTGTAGTAGCTTACCCGCATTCCTAGTTTTTTATTCATTATTAAACCTACTCCTGCTATTTGATTTTGTATTTATAACCCTGTATTCACCTGACCAGAAGTCTTGTCCCTGCTGCCACCGAACTTCACTGATTCCCACTATATCTAACTTTAGCCTGTCCATTTCCCTTTTTAAATTTTCTAACCTACCTTCCCGATTAAGGTTCAAATGGCTCTGAGCACTATGGGACTCAACTGCTGAGGTCATTAGTCCCCTAGAACTTAGAACTAGCTAAACCTAACTAACCTAAGGACATCACAAACATCCATGCCCGAGGCAGGATTCGAACCTGCGACCGTAGCGGTCTTGCGGTTACAGACTGCAGCGCCTTTAACCTCACGGCCACTTCGCCCGCCCCCCGATTAAGGGATCTGACATTCCACGCTCCGACCCGTAGAACGCCAGTTTTCTTTCTCCTGATAACGGCGTCCTCCTGAGTAGTCCCCGCCCGGAGATTCGAATGGGGGACTATTTTACCTCCGGAATATTTTATCCAAGAGGACGCCATTATCATTTAACCATACAGTAAAGCTGCATGTCCTCGGGAAAAATTACGGCTGTGGTTTCCCCTTGCTTTCAGCCGTTCGCAGTACCAGCACAGTAAGGCCGTTTTGGTTAGTGTTACAATGCCAGATCAGTCAATCATCCTGACTGTTGCCCCTGCAACTATTAAAAAGGCTGCTGCCCCTCCTCAGGAACCACAAGTTTGTCTGGCTTCTCAACAGATACGCTTCTGCTGTAGTTGCACCTACGGTACGCTATCTATATCGCTGAGGCACGCAAGCCTCCCACCAACGGCAAGGTCCAAGGTTCATGGGGGGGGGGGGGGGGGGGGGGGGGGACAATAAGCAAGATTTATTACTTCGTTTCCTTCATGCAGTACGTGACCAACAGCTCATTTACCAAGAATAACTCATTTTCTACATTCTAAGCTTTCTTAATCGCAGTTGTGGTAACTATGTTCGGTCTCTAGACTAATATTTAAAACCCGTTGTGCAACATGTTTGTAAATATAAAGCTTTCTTACTACATGTGTTTTTTGGTTGATTTGGGGGAGGATATTACAACATCTGTACAACGGATATCGTTCACAGATGAATGAACGAATAAATAAATAAAGACATAAATAAATAAAAATCACATGCTCTAAAACAAATGTTAATTTATCGCATGTGGGTATCTGCTACAATTACTTTCCACGGTTTGCTATCAGAAGAATCTCTTACGTGTCCGATTTCATTCCATCCTCTTATAGCGCACTCTGAAATTTCATGTTATCGAAGGTGTTTGAATAACGCAATTTCCTTATTCTCTCTAACCAACAGAAGTTGGTATAGACAATGGTGGTTTACGTCATGCAGAATCGTCAATGCAGTAAGTGTGTAAGATCCTTGCTGGTGAATACAGAAAATTTTATAGGGTTGTCACTGACGTAAGATGCGTCAGAGGGCGGACAGTAAAGAATTCCATGCTTGGATATGACCTTGCTGAGTTGCAGGTATTAGCACAGTACTGTGTACTCCAAGCTTCATACAGCTTCTGTCTAAGCAGCTCACAAATGTCGTTCAGTTAACCTCGGTGCACGATGCTGCTGAAGCTAAATGTTTTTAATAATTTGTGAGAGTATTATTTTTCCGTAAGGAAAGTCCTTCGTCTCAATACGTAGAAACTGGTAAAGATTTTGATTTCACTTGCAGGGCACCTCTTACTCCGTGCGTACAAACTGGTTGAAATTTTTATTTCCAGTTCATCATTAAACACGTAAAATAAGCTAAAATCAGTTTTAAACATTGTATGCATTTTGGGAAACTAGAAACTGATGTTCGTAAATTTCGTGCGCAATGGGAAATCCAATGATTTCTGTATTCTAGTTAATGAACAAAACAGACATTTCATCGTTGGGACTGCTGGGTTACTTCTGCAATTAGTTACTGTTTTCGTAAAAATGAATGCAAATAATACATGTTAGACTGTCGCAAGACTGGGTGTATTATGCTTCAACAGACAAAACCATTCTAGCTTTTAATACCCACGCATACAAACATCTTCAATAACTTGGGTGATTTAATGTATATTGTACGGTTTCATATTACCTATGCTTATCTGAGGTGTAGCGGATGGTGCAGACGTTGTGGCTTAACTAAACAGTCATAGTACTGATTACCTTTCATTTCTATGTGAAATGAAGTGGTAATACAGTTAAGTTATGATCATCATTCCCCATTTATACAAGTTGTACATATAGTGCACATACTGGGCTTTCTTGTTCCAAGTCATGGTCACAAATTCAAACAAAATATTGAAAATTACACTAAAAATGTAGCAAGAATTATTTGCCGCCTTCGTCTAAAGTGTACTACAAACAAAGGGGATTTTTTTCTCAGGAATTGTTCACATTATTGGTAAATCAATATTCTTACAGAATGGCGCTATTTCCCCTTTCATCAATTTTGGGTAGCAACATTTTCAACTAAATGTTAAGAAACATTATGAGCTTTAAATACGCTAAATATATGGTTGTATAGTGCGTTAGCAGTATATGCTAAATAAATAAACTATACCAGACATTTTCCCGAGGACCACACAACACGTGAAGTTCCATAATGAAGATGATGAAGCGTCAAGAGTAGAAGTCCAGCAATTAATGAAGCGTGCAATCTCGCTAAAACCATACATTAATATAGTTTCCGTTAACAGGAGAGGGTCAGAGATTATCTTATACAAAAAAGTTGTGAATTATCGCAGCCTCGCCAACAGCTGCTGTGACTGACATAGTTCAGTCACGTCTGGTCTTACTGTAGTTGTGGAAGCAGGTTCGTAACGACCAAGCTAACAGTGCGGTTAGTTCTACGGTAGCTCGTCAACAATTAACGGTGGCCGGCCGATGTGTCCGAGAGGTTCTAGGCGCTTCAGTCTGGAACCGCGCCACCGCTACGGTCGCAGGTTTGAATCCTGCCTCGGGCATGGATGTCTGCAGGCTTGGCAATCATGACAGAATGGATGGTGATTTCATTAATTGTCGACCTACGACACAGCCCAAATCCTGATTCACTCAAGTAGATTTCAAAACAAACCGCACTAACACGTCTTTATCTACACTTGGCTGAGCTATTAACAGTCGTGGGAGTACAGCCTGTTTCCCACTAATTACTTCCAGTGCTGTGGGCGGCGATCGCATTTTTACTGTTCCATTCCACAACACTACAGAGAGTCAGTTTCCTTTCCTTGCCTGCAATAACTTAGCCACGAAGGGACGGTTGCCAAGTCGGGTAGGTGCCTTGACGAACAGCGAGGGAGAGAGGGCACACATCCCCCAAAGTGCGTCTCCCCTCCCCCACTTCCTCGCCACCGCCCCCCCCCCCCCCCCCCCCCCCACTTCTATGCACATGAGCGAGTAACAACCGCGCATGCTAGCAGCGAGATCGCAGCGTCAGAATCCGTTCCACTGCAGCGCAGCGATAATCGCGCGCCAGGACTAGACTGGTTCAAATGGTTCAAAATGCTCTGAGCACTATGTGACTTAACTTCTGAGGTCATCAGTGCCCTATAACTTAGAACTACTTAAACCTAAGTAATCTAAGGACATCACACACATCCATGCCCGAGGCAGGATTCGAAACTGCGACCGTAGAGGTCGCGCGGTTCCGGGCTGTAGCGCCTAGAACCGCTCTGCCACCTCGGACGGCACTAGACTGGAAGCCAACCAGTATGCAGGCAGGCAGAAGAAAGCAGGCAGTGTTTGCGTATGTCCTTTATGAGCTAACGAAACGCAGCAGGAGGTTTTCAACACACCCAATGATTGGTTCACGGCTGTTGATAGGAACGTTCGTGTCACTGCTTATAGATTTAAGAGAAGATGAAAGTAACTTCTTTATTTTCGACTGAATGAACAGTCGTTTGATGAATTAAAAGTAAAACAACAGCTGTAACACCACTGTTCATCTTTCCAGATATCTGTGTAGTGCCTGCACTGTAATTGATCTGCATTATCAGTATGGAATTGGACGCAGAGCACTGCAGTAAGGAAGTTCGTAAACCTATTGGGAAGTCTCGCAGAACGTGTGTCTACCGCAATTGCCAAACGAAAGATAGCTGAAAAATGCCAGGGGATTTGGAAACAATGCTATGTGAGATGACAATGAAATCTCATCAACCCAAAGAGGAAGTACACTTAACAAAGAATATTTTCACTGACTGATTTGTAGATAATGCTGGTAAAGTACCATGGCAAGACATATGTATCTAAATCTTGTAGGTAATGATCTTTGTGAACGCTGAATCAGTTTATTCTCTAATTTGAAATAGTATTCAATTTATATCACCACTGAGATGTGCAGTTATTTATTTTTTGGCTGCAGTAAAATACAGTATTGATTACATAGGACCGGCTGAGGTAACAGTATTTATTTTAAACTATTGTGGTCAACTGAACAGTTGTTCACTCAGATGTAGGGCTCTCGCCAGGGAACAAAGAATTTGCTGCTTATAGCTGTTTTAAGTTCTAAATGTCTACATTCGAACAAAAACTTCACCTCTACAACACAAACACAGAGTATTTTAACAGTGATGTTTACCTATACCATTATCTACTGTTCCTGTTTCGCAGCAGAAACCCTACCAAAACTTTACAATTATTTTAAACCATGCGGCTCTTTTCCTAATTCTATCACGATACTCCTTGCGATGTGTATCTCATATTTCAGAGAATCTTTGCACCCCCTGAATGAGGGATTCCAGGTCCAAACCAGCTGCATCCAAGGCAGGCTGAAGGTAGCTGTTGCTGGGGTTGAGAACGCATGTGCACAAGGCTCGATTTAAAAGAGTGATTTATTATCGCGAGTTCGCAGCGTCATTTTCTCGCACGTTTCATCAGTGCGTGTGAAACAGTGGTGCCGCGCACACTACGGCAGTGACGCTGCGAACACTCGCTCGCCAGCCACTGTTGCATCGCAGCGGTCTCGCCGATCACGGCAAACCAGCAGCCGTTGTAGGTGAATGGGGCAGTGCCCCCACGTTCGTAATCCCAGCAACAGCTACCGCTAGCATCCTGTGGCTGGAGTCGATTTGGATGTGGATTTATTCATTGACGGGGTAAAGAAATGCCCTGCAAATATGAGTCACTTCCCGCATGGAGTAAAAAAAAAATGGTTCAAATGGCTCTGAGCACTATGGGACTTAACATCTGTGGCCATCAGTCCCCTAGAACTTAGAACTACTTAAACCTAACTAACCGAAGAACATCACACACATCCATGCCCGAGGCAGGATTCTAACCTGCGACCGTAGCAGTCGCGCGGTTCCGGACTGCTCGCCTAGAACCGCTAGACCACCGCGGCCGGCGCCACATGGAGTATCATGATAGGATTAAGAAGAGAACCGCGTGGTTTCAAGTGTGTGTAAATGTTTGTGAGAGTTTTGCTGCGAAATCGAATGACGAAAGAAATGATGTAGTTGAACATCACAGAAACTATTTTCCGTTTATGTTCTGAAAGTGGCATTTTTGCCCGAATATGGCCGTTTAGAACTTGAAATAGCGCTCAGCAGCAAATGTTTTGCTACCTGACTCTGAATGAACCGATCTTCAGTTGACAATTAAAGTTTAAAATAAATTCTGTTACACCATCCGATTCAAAGTAACCTATGTTTTATTGTGTTGCAGCCACAAAATACATAATTGCACACATTTTGACAGCGATACAAAGTGAACATTCTTTCACGTTTGGGATACAATCAATTCAGTATTCACTACAGTTGTTATCGACCCGATTTAGACATATTTGTCTTGCCAGGGTACTTTTCCAGCACTGTCTATGAAATAATCAGCGGAAACATTTCCTTTACTGTTAACTGACCTTCCTCCTTGCGTTGATAGGATTTCATTATCCAGATCATACAGCTTGCTTGTCAAATCCCCTTGCATTTTTCAGCCACCTTTCTTGTATGAATTACGGTGTGCACTCTTTGTGGAAGTCTTCCCACATATCTTTACAAACTTCCCTTACTATTTCACACAGTGTTGTGTCGCCTATTGTGTATTGATAATGCATATCAATCAGAGTGCAGCCATTTCCCAGATATTTGGAAAAAGTGAGAGCCGGCCGCGGTGGTCTAGCGGTTCTAGGCGCTCAGTCCGGAACCGCGCGACTGCTACGGTCGCAGGTTCGAATTCTGCCTCGGGCATGGATGTGTGTGATGTCCTTAGGTTAGTTAGGTTTAAGTAGTTCTAAGTTGTAGGGGACTGATGACCACAGATGTTAAGTCCCATAGTGCTCAGAGCCATTTGAACCATTTGAAAAAGTGAGCAATTGACATTAGAGCTGTTGTTTTACTGTTAATTCATCAAACGACTGTAGATCCATTCGAAAATGAAGCATTTACTTTCATCCTCTCTTAAATCTATAAACAGTGTCACAAACGCACCTTTCAGCAACTATGAACTAACCACTGAATGAGTCCAAAACATCCTGTTGCGTTTCTTGATGTACTCATAAACGAAATAAGCAAACACTGCATGCTTTATTCTGCCTACATTCATACGCGTTTTCTTCCAATCTACTACTGCTGCGCGACTATCGCTGAGATGTTGCCGCTTGCGCACCGAAACGATTTCTGGCTCTACGAACTGGACCGAGCGAGGTGGCGCAGTGGTTAGACACTGGCCTCGCATTCGGGAGGACGACGGTTCAATCCCGCGTCCGGCCTTCCTGATTTAGGTTTTCCGTGATTTCCCTAAATCGCTCCAGGCAAATGCCGGGATGGTTCCTTTGAAAGGGCACGGCCGACTTCCTTCCCCGTCCTTCCCTAATCCGAGGAGACCGATGACCTCGCTGTCTGGTCTTCTTCCCCCAAAAACCACCACCGCTCTACGAACTGGCTGCGAACACGCGCTGCTGCTCGTGTGCATCGAGCCTAAAGCCATCGGCAGATGGACCGCGGATCCGAACGTTGAGTGTTGAGCGTTCCGAGTTTCTGACGTCATAGCGTGGAATAGCACGTTCGGGAGTCTTTCCGAACGTGCAGAGCAATTTCTAGCCTATCAGATATTCTGAGCGTGCGTCTGAGCGTTGACCAATGAGATAGCACAACGCCACCTACGTCACATACACGCCATTTCCCTTCAGCACAGAGCTATGAGGCGCCATATTGGCATTCAGTTGAAGCCTATATGTATTTATATGCCTTTTTTGAGCACCAGCAAATTGAGAATCATTCGAGAACCCGTTGTTAACTGTATGATTCGTTCCAATAAAATAATGAGAAACATCATATGGGTGGCAACAGAATTATTGCAACTTGTGTTTATGAAAGTATGCCATTTGAAGGGAACGACACAGTGAGAATCCACCAAAAACGCATTGTTGTTGGTACAATTTGTTATAATTAAATTTCAATCAATAACATAGGTACGATTAATAACATACTAACTTTGGTTATCCAAAATTTGTCGTCGGTTTACTGTAGTGAGTATTTGGTTTCCCGACCTTTGTCGACGGTGTAGCGTAGTGATTAGCGTTAGTGAAGGTGACGCCGGCACGGTAGCTCAGCGTGTTCGGTCAGACGGCTGCTCACCCTCTGTAATAAAAAAACTGAGTAAAGGAATCAACGATCAACTTGAACGGATATCTTGTGACGTACGCCCAGACCAAACGCCACGAACAATATGCACAAAAAAAAAAAAAGAAAACAGTCTGGTATGTCGTTGGTTCGCGTCTCGCCATAACTAAATTTTTTTTCCTAACATTCGCGTTTTTAATACGTTCTGATGTTTGACTACTAGTTTAATATAGGTATATACTATAATGTTTGATGTTATGGAAATATAAGTTCACGTTTTTTTTTTTTTTTTTTTTTTTTTTTTAGGAGTGACTCTTTTAAGTTCGTAATTCACGTGCTGCAAAGGTTCTGCTACTGGGTAGGAATAGTGATCAAGTGAAAAGGACCTTGTAAATTTGTATCGCACTGTTTGCAAAGGAACTTTTATAAGCCTTTGTCCTTACTGATTGGACATGATGCTTTACTTTTCGTCTTAAAACATATACGTAGATACTGAGGTTTTTATTTGTGTATGTTACATATAGAACAACGTGACTAGCATATGGACAATGAAGGAAATGTGCGTTTCAATAGAGCTAATGGAATTTTAAGCGCGCCTATTTAAGTAAACAGTGCGATTTAGGAACTAGAAACATCACGCAACTGCCGCTGCAGTGCATTGCGATCGCGTATACCACGTTGGGGCCCTCGTACCGTATGCACAAGTCGCATCATTTCTGAGCGTTCAGCAGCACGTTGAATTCAGCACGCTCAACGTTGGCGTTCTACAGCACGGTCCGTGTGCCGACGGCTTAAGGCTGGGTTCACTCGAGCGGAATATTTGCGAATCGTCACGTGCGTGGTAAATGGACGCACTGCTATGGCGCACTTGGTAGATGTAGTAATCCACACGGTGCGCAAGCGCGTTCTGCGACAAATTTCAGCAACTAGGAAAACGTGGCTTCAAGGAGGAACTGCCTCCGTCGCCATCTCCAGTGCGAACAGTGAATGAGCCACGCGGAGAGACAGCCCACTTCACCACGGGTCGCGCCAGGGAAGTGCTCGCCTGGTGCCGAGCTGCCAACCGGCACCAACATGTAGCCTAGCGGAGAGGTACACACTGTCATCCTCAACAACCCCACCACTACGGCGACAGACGTCGATGAGGTGCAGCACGCTGACAATGACGGCCAACCAACGCTCAGCTGCAGACGCCGCGTATTGGAGTTGAAGATCACCAAAAGGTGAGTCCAACAGCTGTTGCGACGAGCGAGATGCAAGCTATGTTTGGCCAGTTGATGGCAGCAATATAAGCACGAAGGGGAGAATTAGCAAAAAATCTGGAAACCGAGAACGTCGTTTTCACGAAGAATATACTTGAGCAGAGTATTAAAACAATTTCGAAACTAAGGACTGAAATTGAAATTTGGGAATTTGTGTTAAGTTCCTATGGGACCAAACTGCTGAGTTCATCGGTCCCTAGGCTTACACATTACCTATGAAAGGGTCCCGTAGCCACCTTTCATTAGTCCAGTAGCCATTTTCACTAGCATTTCTCTTTCTTTTCCTAGTTTCTCTTTTCTCATAACTCTCATAGTGGTGTGATTGAATGAATTTCGTTGTGTGTCACGTTGTTATACGGTGGCGTAGTCTGCTGCAGAAAGTCTACATCTACATCTACATTTATACTCCGCAAGCCACCCAACGGTGTGTGGCGGAGGGCACTTTACGTGCCTCTGTCATTACCTCCCTTTCCTGTTCCAGTCGCGTATGGTTCGCGGGAAGAACGACTGTCTGAAAGCCTCCGTGCGCGCTCTTATCTCTCTAATTTTACATTCGTGATCTCCTCGGGAGGTATAAGTAGGGGGAAGCAATATATTCGATACCTCATCCAGAAACGCACCCTCTCGAAACCTGGCGAGCAAGCTACACCGCGATGCAGAGCGCCTCTCTTGCAGAGTCTGCCACTTGAGTTTATTAAACATCTCCGTAACGCTATCACGGTTACCAAATAACCCGGTGACGAAACGCGCCGCTCTTCTTTGGATCTTCTCTATCTCCTCCGTCAAACCGATCTGGTACGGATCCCACACTGATGAGCAATACTCAAGTATAGGTCGAACGAATGTTTTGTAAGCCACCTCCTTTGTTGATGGACTACATTTTCTAAGCACTCTCCCAATGAATCTCAACCTGGTACCGGCCTTACCAACAATTAATTTTATATGATCATTCCACTTCAAATCGTTCCGCACGCATACTCCCAGATATTTTGCAGAAGTAACTGCTACCAGTGTTTGTTCCGCTATCATATAATCATACAATAATGGATCCTTCTTTCTATGTATTCGCAATACATTACATTTGTCTATGTTAAGGGACAGTTGCCACTTCCTGCACCAAGTGCCTATCCGCTGCAGATCTTCCTGCATTTCGCTGCAATTTTCTAATGCTGCAACTTCTCTGTATACTACAGCATCATCCGCGAAAAGCCGCATGGAACTTCCGACACTATCTACTAGGTCATTTTTATATATTGTGAAAAGCAATGGTCCCATAACACTCCCCTGTGGCACGCCAGATGTTACTTTAACGTCTGTAGACGTCTCTCCATTGATAACAACATGCTGTGTTCTGTTTGCTAAAAACTCTTCAATCCAGCCACAAGCTGGTCTGATATTCCGTAGGCTCTTACTTTGTTTATCAGGCGACAGTGCGGAACTGTATCGAACGCCTTCCGGAAGTCAAGAAAAATAGCATCTACCTGGGAGCCTGTATCTAATATTTTCTGGGTCTCATGAACAAATAAAGCGAGTTGGGTCACACACGATCGCTGTTTCCGGAATCCATGTTGATTCCTACATAGTAGATTCTGGGTTTCCAAAAACGACATGATACTCGAGCAAAAAACATGTTCTAAAATTCTACAACAGATCGACGTCAGAGATATAGGTCTATAGTTTTGCGCATCTGCTCGACGACTATCTGCGGTAGTCATACAGATTCAGCATCAGTTGTACAGAACAGCCAACTCTTGTAGTGGTCAAGTAGGCAAAGAGGTTTGCGCTACTTGTGAGAAATGCACCTGCGTTAGGTTGGTGGCGTAAATGGCATCTTTGGGTTTTCCCTGCCACGAGGAGCGTGGAAGAGGCTGGAGAAGAGAAAGGGCTCAGTCTGCCGCCGGTACGGGAAGCGTCCACAGCTGTGCTCCAGTCGAAGAAGGGTGAGTTAGACTGACTGAGTGGCGCGTTGTTACTTGGCGAGAGGAGAGCTGTTAGCTTTTGGTCTCGCTTCTCAACTCTGAAAGATTGCTTTGCCTTGTCGCAGCAAGGAATGCAAAACTTTGGCAGATTTTTCTTTTAGAAAATTTCTATAGCAGACTTGGATCCGCCGGAAGACCGCCACACAAAGGTGTCGATAAGAAGTGAGCACTCGCTCCTGTATGAATGTCTGTTTGCCTTCAGTTGTGCCTGTATAAGCTTTTATTTTTCTAAATATAAATAGCTTTGCCTTCTCGTAAAATTTCCTTGCTTTACGTATCTTTCGTCTGTGGGGAGCCAACCACGTGGTTGAACATTAGAGTTTGTTGGCCTATCGTCATCACTAACTGTCCGATCTCATGTTCATTTTAAAGAATGTTAACTGTTCATGATTGTGTGATGTGATATTTTTGCAACTTGCCCACGATACCTAGAAATTGCGTCTGCACAAACCACGTGGTCACGGGGGTGTACTGCGAAACGTGTACCGTTTCACGAGTTATTGCGATCAGTTATCAGGCAACAGCAGTTGTATGAATGATTCACACCATTGATTTTAGGTGTAGATTATAACGGTGAATGTATCGATGCTTTTCTTTAATGTTTTAGGAATTATCAGGAATTGTGTACATGCCTCACATCCATGTCTTAGGGATAAATGATTTTATCTACAATTTTCTCTTGTGTTCCGAGGTTACGTTTTTGCACCTAAGCCACTCACCTCTTAGCTTTCCCGTTAGCACATCCAACGCGTTTCCTTACGCACAGGTTCAGTGATTAGTTTCCCCATTTATTTTAAAACAAATGCTTTAGATTAAGCCTTATTTTCAGGTGTATTGCTGGGAGCTGATCTTATGCACAGCGTTGATGCATTTTCTACTTTATTTTAAATGTTTGATTCTCGTCAACAGTGCACGGGCAATACTATTAAATACATCGCATACCCCATGAGCGATATCACGACGTATACATTTTTATGAGTTTCTGGACTGTGATCAAATTAATTTATTTTCCGACTCGGCCGAACCTTTGATTAGTTGTATGGTTAGAGTCGGTAGCGAGCCTAATCTTAACGTAATAACCCGTAGAAACAGGTTAGTTGCACCTAATCTAACTTAAACTAACTTATGCTAAGGACAACACACACACACACACACACACACACACACACACACACACACACACGCACATGCCCGAGGGAGAACTCGAACCTCCGACGGGTAGAGCCACGCGAACCGTGGCGCCTTCGACCGGGTGGCCACCCCGCGCGACACTGAAATATAGCAGTAAATGGAGGCAGTTAACAATTCGTCCTCTGCGGTCCTTCAAAGACATCGGTATGAACTCTCCAGCCGCTGTGTAGGGTGTTGTTGTATGTTAACCGGAGACCTAAAAACGACGGTGCGGGATTAGCCGAGCGGTCGGGGGCGCTGCAGTCATGGACTGTGCGGCTGGTCCCGGCGGAGGTTCGAGTCCTCCCTCGGGCATGGGTGTGAGTGTTTGTCCTTAGGGTAATTTAGGATACGTAGTGTGTAAGCTTAGGGACTGATGACCTTAGCAGTTAAGTCCCATAAGATTTCACACACATTTGAACATTTGAACCTGGGAACGACGGAGAGGCTCAGTCCCCGCCGCAGCCGCAGTGGTCCACAACCCCACCCCTCCCCCCAGCCAGGAAACGTCTCACACCAGACGAGTGTAACCACTATGTTTGCATGGTAGAGTAATGGTATTGTACGCGTATGTGGAGAACTTGTTTGCGCAGCAATCGCCGGCATAGTGTAGCTGAGGCGGAATAAGGGGAACCAGCCCGCATTCGCCGAGGCAGATGGAAAACCGCCTAAAAACCATCCACAGACTGGCCGGCTCACCGGACTTCGACACAAGTCCGCCGGGCGGATTCGTGCCGGTGATAAGACGCTCCTTCCCGCTCCGGAAAGCCGTGCGTTAGACCGCTCGGCCACTCGGGCGGGCTGTGCAGAGGGTACGCGGTGCTCTAGCAAAGGCTGTGCCAATAGGAGGCGCGTATCTGAGCCGTCGATGATGCTGACGCACCACGCAGCAGGAACCTGTAGTCGGCGCCCAGAGAGCGCAACCACAGGCAGGCACTCAACCGTTACATTATAGAGTATTCTATCATGCTTTTCACATACATGGGACATGTTGCCTTACACTGCCACATGACAAATGGAACAACATCAGCGTACACAGACCACAGGTAGATTAAACTGGTACACCACACTTAGTTGCATAATATTCACTACACCTATTTGTAATGGAATCGGCCAATAAACACAATCACGATTAGAAGACTCGTGATATGATGAACTCAAAATTCAGATTTATTAAACTATGTAGAGGTAACGTCTTTGACTCATAATCAAAACGTCTTCGGTCCGGGGTTCGATCCCCGCCAGTGCCTAACTTTTGATAAATAATCAGCATTGGCGGCCGAAGACTTCCGGCATAAGAAGTCAGCCTCATTCTGCCAACGGCCTTGTCAAAGAGGGCGGAGGAGCGGATAGAGGTTCAGGGCACTCTCTTGTCCTAGGGGTGGGAAATTGCCCCTAAAGGCGGAAGAATCAGCAATGATCAACGACATGAAGATGCAGAAGGCAATGGAAACCACTGCATTAAAGACACGGAACGTGTATCCACAAGACATGTGGCCTGTATTTGAAGAAGTGTCATGATGATCTCTCCATTGGCAAAAGATTCCGGATTAGTCCCCCATTCGGATCTCCGGGAGGGGACTGCCAAGGGGGAGGTTACCATGAGGAAAAGATTGAATAATCAACGAAAGGATAACGTTCTGTGAGTCGGGGCGTGGAATGTCAGAAGCTTGAACGTGGCAGGGAAACTAGAAAATTTGAAAAGGGAAATGCAAAGGCTCAATCTGGATATAGTAGGGGTAAGTGAAGTGAAGTGGAAGGAAGACAAGGATTTCTGGTCAGATGAGTATCGGGTAATATCAACAGCAGCAGAAAATGGTATAACAGGTGTAGGATTCGTTATGAATAGGAAGGTAGGGCAGAAGGTGTGTTACTGTGAACAGTTCAGTGACCGGGTTGTTCTAATCAGAATCGACAGCAGACCAACACCGACAACGATAGTTCAGGTATACATGCTGACGTCGAAAGCTGAAGATGAACAGATAGAGAAAGTGTATGAGGATATTGAAAGGATAATGCAGTATGTAAAGGGGGACGAAAATCTAATAGTCAAGGGCGACTGGAATGCAGTTGTAGGGGAAGGAGTAGAAGAAAAGGTTACAGGAGAATATGGGCTTGGGACAAGGAATGAAAGAGGAGAAAGACTAATTGAGTTCTGTAACAAGTTTCAGCTAGTAATAGCGAATACCCTGTTCAAGAATCACAAGAGGAGGAGGTATACTTGCAAACGGCCGGGAGATACGGGAAGATTTCAATTAGATTACATCATGGTCAGACAGAGATTCCGAAATCAGATACTGGATTGTAAGGCGTACCCAGGAGCAGATATAGACTCAGATCACAATATAGTAGTGATGAAGAGCAGGCTGAAGTTAAAGACATTAGTCAGGAAGAATCAGTACGCAAAGAAGTGGGATACGGAAGTACTAAGGAATGACGAGATACGTTTGAAGTTCTCTAACGCTATAGATACAGCAATAAGGAATAGCGCAGTAGGCAGTACAGTTGAAGAGGAATGGACATCTCTAAAAAGGGGCATCACAGAAGTTGGGAAGGAAAACATTGGTACAAAGAAGGTATCTGCGAAGAAACCATGGGTAACAGAAGAAATACTTCAGTTGATTGATGAAAGGAGGAAGTACAAACATGTTCCGGGAAAATCAGAAATACAGAAATACAAGTCGCTGAGGAATGCAATAACAGGGAAGCTAAGACGAAAGGGCTGCAGGAAAAATGTGAAGACATCGAAAAAGATATGATTGTCGGAAGGACAGACTCAGCATACAGGAAAGTCAAAACAACCTTTGGTGACATTAAAAGCAACGGTGGTAACATTAAGAGTGCAACGGGAATTCCACTGTTAAATGCAGAGGAGAGAGCAGATAGGTGGAAAGAATACATTGAAAGCCTCTATGAGGGTGAAGATTTGTCTGATGTGATAGAAGAAGAAACAGGAGTCGATTTAGAAGAGATAGGGGATCCAGTATTAGAATCGGAATTGAAAAGAGCTTTGGAGGACTTACGGTCAAATAAGGCAGAAGGGATGGATAACATTCCATCAGAACTTCTAAAATCGTTGGGGGAAGTGGCAACAAAACGACTATTCACGTTGGTGTGTAGAATATATGAGTCTGGCGATATACCATCTGACTTTCGGAAAAGCATCATCCACAAAATTCCGAAGACGGCAAGAGCTGACAAGTGCGAAAATTATCGCACAATCAGCTTAACAGCTCATGCATCGAAGCTGCTCACAAGAATAATATACAGAAGACTGGAAAAGAAAATTGAGAATGCGCTAGGTGACGATCAGTTTGGCTTTAGGAAAAGTAAAGGGACGAGAGAGGCAATTCTGACGTTACGGATAATAATGGAGGAAAGGCTAAAGAAAAATCAAGACACTTTCATAGGATTTGTCGACCTGGAAAAAGCGTTCGACAATATAAAATGGTGCAAGCTGTTCGAGATTCTGAAAAAAGTAGGGGTAAGCTATAGGGAGAGACGGGTCATATACAAATGTACAACAACCAAGAGGGAATAACAAGAGTGGACGATCAAGAACGAAGTGCTCGTATTAAGAAGGGTGTAAGACAAGGCTGTAGCCTTTCGCCCCTACTCTTCAATCTGTACATCGAGGAAGCAATGACGGAAATAAAAGAAAGGTTCAGGAGTGGAGTTAAAATACAAGGTGAAAGGATATCAATGATACGATTCGCTGATGACATTGCTATCCTGAGTGAAAGTGAAGAAGAATTAAATGATCTGCTGAACGGAATGAACAGTCTAATGAGTACACAGTATGGTTTGAGAGTAAATCGGAGAAAGACGAAGGTAATGAGAAGTAGTAGAAATGAGAACAGCGAGAAACTTAACATCAGGATTGATGGTCACGAAGTCAATGAAGTTAAGAAATTCTGCTACCTAGGCAGTAAAATAACCAGTGACGGACGGAGCAAAGAGGACATCAAAAGCAGACTCGCTATGGCAAAAAAGGCATTTCTGGCCAAGAGAAGTCTACTAATATCAAATACCTGCCTTAATTTGAGGAAGAAATTTCTGAGGAAGTACGTCTGGAGTACAGCATTGTATGGTAGTGAAACATGGACTGTGGGAAAACCGGAACAGAAGAGAATCGAAGCATTTGAGATGTGGTGCTATAGACGAATGTTGAAAATTAGGTGGACTGATACTGTAAGGAATGAGGAGGTTCTACGCAGAATCGGAGAGGAAAGGAATATGTGGAAAACACTGATAAGGAGAAGGGACAGGATGATAGGCCATCTGCTAAGACATGAGGGAATGACTTCCATGGTACTAGAGGGAGCTGTAGAGGGCAAAAACTGTAGAGGAAGACAGAGATTGGAATACGTCAAGCAAATAATTGAGGACGTAGGTTGCAAGTGCTACTCTGAGATGAAGAGGTTAGCACAGGAAAGGAATTCGTGGCGGGCCGCATCAAACCAGTCAGTAGACTGATGACCAAAAAAAAAAAAAATCAAAATTTACTCGATGTGGTTTTCAGTTTATTCAACGAATCATATGGCTGCAATACCATCCTATCAACTAACATGCACACTCTACAGCACAAAATAAAACAAAAATTGGGCCACTGTAGATAAAACGGCAGAAAAATCGGACCATTTGGCAATAGCAGCATAAAAACTTGGCCAGGACGTGACGTCAAAGAGGCGAAGTTGGTCACTGATTCAGTAAATGCGAGATATCCGACGCTCACTCTGTATTCACCTTTTTGCCATGTACTTAGGATTGCTTACTTTACGACACAGATTAAGGACCTGACTGAATGTTTAAATCACAGCGTCAGCATCCGGATTCCAATAAATGTGCTGCACAGAGGCTATAAGACGTCCAAGAATGTGCTTATCACAGGTCACTAGCTACCATTTAGACCAACTAAGAATGGATGACCAATTTTGCAAAAAAGTTGTTTTATTTTGTTGCGCCGCTCATAATCGTCTTCTGCAACTGGAAATCATTACGTCTCAGGTTTTGGAACGCCGGTTAAGGCCGAAAAATCGTTCCTGTTGCAAATGACTGTGTAACAATGTGCGCAACTTCAGAAAATTTACTATTTGTACCACCAATTTCAGCCTGAAAATTTAGCACCAAGTGTTTCTTTATTACAGAACAATAAATTTTGTACAATCTGTCTCTCGATCATTGTAATTTATTGCTGTTTCATAGTCAATTAAACCTTTAAATTCTTTCTGAATAGCGCTGTAATGTCATTTCACAGCAAATGTGCGGTACCTGTGGATTATGCGACTCCATAACAGATATAAAGAATTGTTTTGTCTATCTCCCTAACTGTGTGGTCGGCGCTGCTGGATGCCAACCGAAGGGGCCCAGGTTCGTTTCCCAGTTAGGTTGTAAATTTTTTCTCGCTCAGAGACTGGCTGTTATGTTGTCCTTATCATCGTTTCTTTCTTCACCGACACGCTAATTGCCTAAATTGCGTCACCAGACCGGCTGGCACCCTGCGATGAAGCCGCCACATGACATAGAGAGAGAGAGTCATTTTTAAAGGCTTTTGATGGTAGATCGCTAGACTGCTTCTTATTATGCAATCAGACACTGGACCTGTAAACTTCCTTTATGCAAATAGTGAAGGATAAACATCATTGACTTCACGAATCTGCCGAAATAAAAAATGTGTGAGCCGAAAAATATCGTGCCGCACTGCTTAAGGAATGTTGGGCTGTACCGAGAACTTTCGAGAAGGATCGAGCAAAGCCGAGACAGGCTGAGCCTCGGACCGTAGGTGTGCAGCACATCAGGCACATGCAGTTTTGCACACCGTTGCCGACCCTGACTTACAGCATACGTCTGAACTGTAGGAACAGTCTAGGAAACTTAGTGTGCATTTCATGACCCCATCGTGGGCACTTGACCCGATAAAGCCATTCATGGCCCCTTCGTGGCACTTGACCCGATGAAGCCAGTCAGATTCCCTATTTGTCTGTACACATATATCGTGTCTGCTAAATCCATAGCTGAGTTCAACACTGATCCAACAAGTCTGATCGACTGCATGCTGCTACTTGTATACATAAACTGCACGATTATCATTATCCTCATAAACATCTGCTGTAAATTTTAGATCAACATGTATTGCAACAGTCACCGGTATTGCCACATTGGTAACACCCGTTCCCTTCAGATCATCGAAGTTACGCTCTGTCGAGCTTGACTAGCACTTGGATGGTTCACCGTCCGGTCTACCGAGCGCTGTTGCCAAGCAGCGTGCTCTCAACCCTTGTGAGGCAAATTGGCTGAGGAGTAGCGGCTCTGGGCACGTAAACAGCCAACGGCCGGGAGAACGGTGTGCTGACCTCACGCCCCTCCATATCCGTATTCAGTGCTGACACGACGGTTGGTCAGAACCGTTGGGTCGTTCGAGACCTGTATGGAAGGACTTTAGTTTAGTTTAGTTTAATATGCCCTGCAAGAACTCGTGCTTTTGCTGAAAGGAATCTTCCTTTAATTCAAACGAGAGACACAAACAAAAGATACTACAGCACGAGTTTGACATCATGTGGACATCGAAAGGCTTAATGTTGCAGAATTGAATTTCAACTACATTAAATGGTTAAAATACCACCTTTGTGACTCTTTGGCCATTGTCAGTGGAATGACCGCTGGCTGTCTGCTAGTACGCTGTTATATTCTCCTTCAGCTGGATGTGTCTGGCCCCGGTAGCTGAGTGGTCAGCGTGACGGAATATCAATCCTAAGGTCTCGGGTTCGATTCCCGGCTGGGTCGGAGATTTTCTCCGCTCAGGGACTTGGTGTTGTGTTGTCCTAATCATCATCATTTCATCCCCATCGACGCGCAGGTAGCCGAAGTGGCGTCAAATCGAAAGACCTGCACCAGGCGAACGGTCTACCCGACGGGGGCCCTTAGCCACACGACAATTCATTTTTTTTTCAGCTTGATGTGACGTCACCAGTGCCCACGGTATCGTCAAACACAACTCAAATCTACATCAAACCAAGTGGTTTAGTGAATATAAGGGCTGGCTTTCATAACTATCAATGTGTGTTTACAGGAGTTTTTTGCGGTAAACATTTGGAAGTAGTACTCTAGTAGTGGGGAATCTGTATCACCGTTGGATGCTAAAGAAGCATGGAATGGTAAAAACTGACAGCAGAAATATTCTTGCACATTTACACACATAATATCGATGAAAATATGGAAAACGCAAAATTTGGGAAAAATATGGGAAAATATTTAAAGTTTGGGCAAAAAATGAGCTACTATCGATACGAAAATGGCAATATGGAACATCTGTATTGCTACAATGGGAGTAATCGAAATTTCTATTATAAGCACTATATATACAGGGTGTTACAAAAAGGTACGGCCAAACTTTCAGGAAACATTCCTCACACACAACGAAAGAAAATATGTTATGTGGACATGTGTCCGGAAACGCTTACTTTCCATGTTGTTCTAACTTAAACTAACTTACACTAAGGACGACATGCACATCCATGTCCGAAGGAGGACTCGAACCTCCGACGGTGGGAGACGTGCGGACCGTGACAACACGCCTGAGACCACGCGGCTACCACGCGCGGCATGAATCACGAGGTTTCACACTTATAAATACAGAATATAGACGGCGAGAGAGTGGATCATTACGGTGCTAAGGGTTTAAACGTTTGTTACCTTGGTGTTCTAGATACCAAAGTAAGGCCTGTGCCAGAAACGGACAAATCCGAGAAGTTATTGGTAGTACACACACCAAAAAAAAGTTTTGCATCACCTCGGTTCCGAAAGTTCCGGAACCTGTACAGAAAATTGGAATAGAGATCAACATAAACATCATTTCCGAACTTTTTATTGATCATGAAAACAACACATATCATGTTGTATCACCATACAGCGAGACCTTCAGAGGTGGTGGTTCAGATTGCTGTACACACCGGTACCTCTAATACCCAGTAGCACATCCTATTGCATTGATGCATGCCTGTATCCGTCGTGGCAAGTTCATTAAGGCATTGCTGGCCCAGATTATCCCACTCCTCAACCGCGATTCGGAGTGGATCCCTCAGAGTGATGGGTGGGTCACGACGTCCATATAAACAGCCATTTTCAACCTATCCCAGGCACGTTCAATAGGGTTCATGCCTGGAGAACATGCTGGCCACTATAGTCGAGCGATGTTGTTATCTTGAAGGAAGTCATTCACAAGATTTGCACCATGGGGGCACGAACTATCGTTCATGAAGACGAATGCTTCGCCAATATGCTGTCGATATGGTTGCACTATTCGTCGGAGGATGGCATTCACGTAACGTACAGCCAGCCGTTACGGCTCCTTCCATGACCACTAGTGGCGTACGTCGTCCCCACATAACACCACACCAAAACAGCAGGGAACCTCCACCTAGCTACATTCGCTGACACTCATCGGTGAAGAGAAATGATGCCAATCCTGAGCGGTCCATTCGGCGTGTTGTTGGGCCCATCTGTACCGCGCTGCATGGTATCGTGGTTGCAAAGATGTACAGTCATGCTCAAAAGTATCCGAACGACCTAAATTGCATTTCGCCTTATTCGCATGCAACCCACATAACGTAGCTGTCTAGCAGGTCCTCTAATGGCTCCTCAGTACAGTCGTTTAACTATTGAAAATGGTTCCAACAAGTCACCACTAGAAAACACTGCTCTGTATCGCAATAACTCAAGATGTAAAGTTATACCACGATACTACAAATATCAGGGAACACCTTATCACAGATAAGACTGTCCTTAAGGCTTGTAAGATCATATTTATTACAATAAATGGCATACCTGAAATGTTACCACTCTCATTATTACGTCAGATAGGTAATGCACATAGTAAGTTCGTCGTATTCATGATTTCCTCTTCAAAGTAACATACCGAACTAATTATTCAACACAAAATAACATTAAAACTTTAGGTTATTCACGAGCAACTAGTTGAGAATATGTATGAACTTCAAATGACACGAAGAACCGTCTCGTTCTGCATATGGATTCAAACCGAGGTCATGCAGACTAAGCAAAGATTTCGTGACTAACAGAAACTAACAGTCATTTCTGACTATGCATACAGAGAGTGATATACCTCGATTTTAGGCAGTTTCAGTTGCCAAATATCAGCTTTAACTTACATAACGTAAACACTTTTAACGGACGGGAATTCCTACCCAGCATCTATTGTCCCTGTTAACGAACTACTACAGATTTTAAATATTGCTTCTTCACAAGTAACTAACTTGAAATGCCGCGAGATAATGCTTTGTGTTGGACAGCGATTCGAACCCAGATCCTAATCAGATTGTTATCGAAGCACAAACAACTGTGACATATAGGATTTTCTCGGCAGTAGCTAAGGTGTTTTAACTGAAATGACGAGACGAAACATTAATTTTTTTTCCATCCCAGGACTCCAACCTGGCACCTATCGCTGTTCTATTCTAGAGAAACGGAACGTTAAATACGGGTTTGTTACACCAGCAGCGACGTGTGGGCATGTTTGAACTAGAAATAATATACCGAGGAGTTCGGTGCTGACTGGGAATCGAACGCCACACATATCGTTGTTGACTACACACAAAGAGACGTCAGCTACCGAATTATTCTCCACCAGCATCCTTGAACTTACAGTGATCTCGCCAATATTTCTGAGTCTCACTGGGAGCTAAAACCGTCAGATATCATTAGTGTTGACAAAGAATGAAAATACATTAAAATTCAAAATTATTATCCACCAGCAGATAGGTGTTCTCATGCTAGAACTTGATAATACATAATGAAAACTTTAGTGCTGGGCCAGGATTCGAACCCATTCACGCACAGTATGTGGAGATGTTGGGGAATCTGCAGTTTTGAACAAAGAACAAATTGTAGTCGAGCTGTATTGTCACGAAGGGATCAAATTCCGCGTTAAAGGCGGTCTGAGTTTCATTCCCAGTACCGAACCCATTTTATCGACATACAGAAGCTCAAATAGAAAATGGAATAAGCATCCTTTGACCCAACATAGCGTTTGTATCGTCACTAGAAATAAATAACTAGTATAACAAATGTTACTGGTGACAGAGTTTCTAAATGTGGCCTATGCTGACTTTATTGTGGTTGAACCTAACGTCTGCTTGGTAGAGAAGGAGTATCATGATTAATGTGAATTTCCGACAACAATACCATTATACTTTCTTCACTTGGCGTAGCCAGATGAGAATAGCATCTGTCTCTCCCTATCAAAAATCATAAGCAGAAGTTGGTTCAAATGGTTCAAATGGCTCTGAGCACTATGGGACTTAACATCTGAGGTCATCAGTCCCCTAGAACTTAGAACTACTTAAACCTAACTAACCTAAGGACATCGCACACATCCATGCCGGGGGCAGGATTCGAACCTGAGACCGTAGCGGTCGCGCGGTTCCAAACTGAAGCGCCTAGAACCGCTCGGCCACACCGGCCGGCGCAGAAGTTGGAATCGAACCCAGACCGTAAGTATATGGACCTAGTATCAATCCAGAAGACCATTGTATCCTCTGCTAATAAAGCCCTTGGGCCAAACTGGATCAGAATTCCGACACACAGGCTCCCTGTACTGGTTTACAGCATGTTTAGTACATTCATTTACTTGGTTTGACCGAATCGCCATGAACTAGCTGCCTCAGTTATCCAGTGCAGACATTCGACTATTTTGTAATCACCGAAATAAAATTCCCCCATGAACCATGGACCTTGCCGTTGGTAGGGAGGCTTGCGTGCCTCAGCGATACAGATAGCCGTACCGTAGGTACAACCACAACGGAGGGGTATCTGTTGAGAGGCCAGACAAACGTGTGGTTCCTGAAGAGGGCCGGCCGAAGTGGCCGTGCGGTTAAAGGCGCTGCGGTCTGGAACCGCAAGACCGCTACGGTCGCAGGTTCGAATCCTGCCTCGGGCATGGATGTTTGTCATGTCCTTAGGTTAGTTAGGTTTAACTAGTTCTAAGTTCTAGGGGACTAATGACCTAAGCAGTTGAGTCCCATAGTGCTCAGAGCCATTTGAACCATCCTGAAGAGGGGCAGCAGGCTTTTCAGTAGTTGCAAGGGCAACAGTCTGGATGATTGACTGATCTGGCCTTGTAACAATAACCAAAACGGCCTTGCTGTGCTGGTACTGCGAATGGCTGAAAGCAAGGGGAAATTACGGCCGTAATTTTTCCCGAGGGCATGCAGCTTAACTGTATGATTAAAGGATGATGGCGTCCTCTTGGGTAAAATATTCCGGAGGTAAAATAGTCCCCCATTCGGATCTCCGGGAGGGGACTACTCAAGAGGATGTCGTTATCAGGAGAAAGAAAACTGGCGTTCTACGGATAGGATCGTGGAATGTCAGGTCCCTTAATCGGGCAGGTAGGTTAGAAAATTTGAAAAGGGAAATGGATAGCTTAAAGTTAGATATAGTGAGAATTAGTGAAGTTCGGTGGCAGGAGGAACAAGACTTCTGCTCAGGTGAATACAGGGTTATAAATACAAAATCAAATAGGGGTAATGCTGGAGTAGGTTTAATAATGAATAAAAAAAATAGCAGTGCGGGTAAGCTACTACAAACAGCATAGTGAACGCATTATTGTGGACAAGATAGACACGAAGCCCACTCCTACTACAGTAGTACAAGTTTATATGCCAACTAGCTCTGCAGATGACGAAGAAATCGATTAAATGTATGATGAGATAAAAGAAATTATTCAGATAGTGAAGGAAGACGAAAATTTAATAGCCATGGGTGACTGTAATTCGAGTGTAGGAAAAGGGAGAGAAGGAAACGTAGTAGGTGAACATGGATTGGTGCTAAGAAATGAAAGAGGAAGCCGCCTGGTAGAATTTTGCACAGAGCACAACATAATCATAGCTAACACTTGGTTCAAGAATCATGATAGAAGGTTGTATACATGGAAGAATCCTGGAGATACTAAAGGTATCAGATAGATTATGTATTAGTACGACAGAGATTTAGGAACCAGGTATTATATCGTAAGACATTTCCAGGGGCAGATGTGGACTCTGACCACAATCTATTGGTTATGACCTGTAGATTAAAACTGAAGAAACTGCAAAAAGATGGGAATTTAAGGAGGTGGGACCTGGATAAACTGACTAAACCCGAGGTTGTACAGAGTTTCAGGGAGAGCATAAGGGAACAATTGACAGGAATGGGGGAAAGAAATACAGTAGAAGCAGAATGGGTAGCTTTGAGGAATGAAGTAGTGAAATCAGCAGAGGATCAAGTAGGTAAAAAGACGAGGGCTAGTAGAAATCCTTGGGTAACAGAAGAAATATTGAATTTAATTGATGAAAGGAGAAAATATAAAAATGCAGTAAATGAAGCAGGCAAAATGGAATACAAACGTCTCAAAAATGAGATCGACAGGAAGTGCAAAATGGCTAAGCAGGGATGGCTAGAGGACAAATGTAAGGATGTAGAGGCTTATCTCACTAGGGGTAAGATAGATACTGCCAACAGGAAAATTAAAGAGACCTTTGGAGATAAGAGAACCACTTGTATGAACATCAAGAGCTCAGATGGAAACCCAGTTCTAAACAAAGAAGGGAAAGCAGAAAGGTGGAAGGAGTATATAGAGGGTCTATACAAGGGCGATGTACTTGAGGACAATATAATGGAAACGGAAGAGGATGTAGATGAAGATGAAATGGGAGATACGATACTGCGTGAAGAGTTTGACAGAGCACTGAAAGACCTGAGTCGAAACAAGGCCCCCGGAGGAGACAACATTCCATTGGTACTACTGACGGCCTTTGGAGAGCCAGTCCTGACAAAACTCTACAATCTGGTGAGCAAGATGTATGAAACAGGCGAAATATCCTCATACTTCAAGAAGAATATAATAATTCCAATCCCAAAGAAAGCAGGTGTTGACAGATGTGAGAATTAACGAACAATCAGTTTAATAAGCTACAGCTGCAAAACACTAACACGAATTCTTTACAGACGAATGGAAAAACTAGTAGAAGCCGACCTCGGGGAAGATCAGTTTGGATTCCGTAGAAATACTGGAACACGTGAGGCACTACTGACCTTACGACTTAACTTAGAAGAAAGATTAAGTAAAGGCAAACCTACGTTTCTAGCATTTGTAGACTTAGAGAAAGCTTTTGACAATGTTGACTGGAATACTCTCTTTCAAATTCTAAAGGTGGCAGGGGTAAAATACAGGGAGCGAACGTCTATTTACAATTTGTACAGAAACCAGATGGCAGTTATAAGAGTCGAGGGACATGAAGGGGAAGCAGTTGTTGGGAGGGAGTGAGACAGGGTTGTAGCCTGTCCGTGATGTTATTCAATCTGTATATTGAGCAAGCAGTGAAGGAAAAAAAAAGAAAAATTCGGAGTAGGTATTAAAACCCATGGAGAAGAAATAAAAACTTTGAGGTTCGCCGATGACATTGTAATTCTGTCAGAGACAGCAAAGGACTTGGAAGAGCAGTTGAACGGAATGGATGGTGTCTTGAAGGGAGAATATAAGATGAACATCAACAAAAGCAAAACGAGGATAATGGAATGTAGTCGAATTAAGTCGGGTGATGTTGAGGGTATTAGATTAGGAAATGAGACACTTAAAGTCGTAAAGGAGTCTTGCTATTTCGGTTGGTTCAAATGGCTCTGAGCACTATGGGACTTAACATCTATGGTCATCAGTCCCCTAGAACTTAGAACTACATAAACCTAACTAACCTAAGGACAGCACACAACACCCAGCCATCACGAGGCAGAGAAAAATCCCTGCTATTTGGGGAGCAAAATAACTGATGATGGTCGAAGTAGAGAGGATATAAAATGTAGACTGGCAATGGCAAGGAAAGCGTTTCTGAAGAAGAGAAATTTGTTAACATCGAGTATTGATTTAAATGTCAGGAAGTCGTTTCTGAAAGTATTTGTATGGAGTGTAGCCATGTATGGAAGTGAAACATGGACGGTAAATAGTTTGGACAAGAAGAGAATAGAAGCTTTCGAAATGTGTTGCTACAGAAAAATGCTGAAGATTAGATGGGTAGATCACATAACTAATCAGGAGGTACTGAATAGGATTGGGGAGAAGAGGAGTTTGTGGCACAACTTGACCAGAAGAAGGGATCGGTTGGTAGGACATGTTCTGAGGCATCAAGGGATCACCAATTTAGTATTGGAGGGCAGCGTGGAGGGTGAAAATCGTAGGGGGAGACCAAGAGATGAATACACTAAGCAGATTCAGAAGGATGTAGGTTGCAGTAGGTATTGGGAGATGAAGAAGCTTGCACGGGATAGAGTAGCATGGAGAGCTGCATCAAACCAGTCTCAGGACTGAAGACCACAACAACAACAACGAAATAAAATCACATAACAGCCACCAACACAGAACTGTCAACAGTGTAGGATGCAGAAATTAAAATAGGAAGTGTTTCTTTCCGCTTGAGCTACTCTATTGCGTTATCGGTTTGTTGAAAACGTCGTGCAGTGCAAAAGAAAAGGTATAACTGTTTGTCTCTCGTAAGTATTGACCGGGCGATAAGCATTTTCCCACAGCTCTGTCGAATGCAGAAGTTCTGGAGGAATTGTTCTTGACGTCTGGAGCTGTTATAGCTACGTGTCAGCTAGTTGTGTAATGGTAAATATCGTGCACGGTAGATAAGATGTCGCGAGTTCGAGTACATTCACTGCTATATTTTTAAAAACGCAATTCTGCTGTGTGCTAAAATTATTAATCTAATGGAACTTGTAACATAATTGCCTTCACTTCTCAACCCAAAATAGTCGTATGTGGAAAAAACGGCCAACTTCTGTGACATTTTGTTCATTTTAGGTTTAATAGACATCCAGACAGTAGATGCATCTCGAAACTTTTGTATTATGTATGGGTGGAGCGCATCGTGCCAAAATACGTCGGAAAAGTATTTTCTACATTAGCTGTCGTCTGGTAGTGGCATTTTATTCTTTCACAAACCTTGTTTGACAGCTTTAACTCAGAACAAGTTTTCTACATGCATGTAATCAATAAACTGCATGTGCATTTTCAGACTGTTATAGATGACATCAGAGAATTCGCATATATCATTGATGATTAATTTCTCTCTCATGTTTACTATTGTTTTAACAACATTAAAGGAAACCTTACGAAAATTGTGAACTGTATTATAAAAAATGAAATAAAACTACCCACGATAACCTTACGACGAAAGTCTGTTTTAATAAAACTGAGTATCTGTACACAAGCGTGCCTCTATCGTCACGAATTGGTAAAATACTACTCACTTAGATTTTGATTGGGTCTGTGTTTAATTGGTATGCTGTGTCATACTGAAGAGGTATGCAAATATGGCATTTCATAAATAAAATTATGTATTCCTACAGATCCAAAATTTACTTGTCTGCGGCGGAAAGAGGCGTTACCTATTGTGCAGCATTGTAAGTTTTTCTCCATTGCACTATGAGCCGAAAGTATTTGCTTGCGATTTCCTTATCGACGTTTGATCTGAGTGTTTGTAGCTCTTTCACAGAAGGGATAAAAACGCTACACTCAGTGAGACTGGAACTGCGAACTATATCAGACGCCTTTTCATAGGTCAGCACGTTACCACAGAGCTGGCGAAGAATTATGTGTCTTAGTTTCCTTTTACGAGACCAATAGTGAGTGGCTAGAACTCGTAAACCGCTATTTGAAGGACGAGATTAGTTGCCATTTCCACGTGCAACGACTTTCCTGGGCTGAAAACCGTGAATTTACAATCTTTTTTTACACTTCAAGCGATAATAACTCAGATTATTCAATGGAAATGACAAGTAAAATCAAGTGAACTTTGAGGCTTAATTCCGTGCACACCAGGAAGTAACTCGTCGATCACAGAGTTGCCAAACATACATTGCCTTGTTGCCAAATCTCAGTTACAACACTTTCCGTGTTACAGCTCATTTTATTACTTGTCTTCAAATCACATTAATCATGGAATGGAAACACACAGCAACAGAACTTACCAGCGTGACTTCAAACACTTTGTTACAGGAAATGTTCAAAATGTCCTCCGTTAGCGAGGATACATGCATCCACCCTCCGTCCCATGGAATCCCTGATGCGCTGATGCAGCCCTGGAGAATGGCGTATTGTATCACAGCCGTCCACAATACCAGCACGAAGAGTCTCTATATTTAGTACCGGGGTTGCGTAGACAAGAGCTTTCAAATGCCCCCATAAATGAAAGTCAAGAGGGTTGAGGTCAGGAGAGCGTGGAGGCCATGGAATTGGTCCGCCTCTACCAATCCATCGATCACCGAATCTGTTGTTGAGAAGCGTACGAACACTTCGACTGAAACGTGCAGGAGCTCCATCGTGCATGAACCACATGTTGTGTCGTACTTGTAAAGGCACATGTTCTAGCAGCACAGGTAGATTATCCCGTATGAAATCATGATAACGTGCTCCATTGAGCGTAGGTGGAAGAACATGGGGCCCAATCGAGACATCACCAACAATGCCTGCCCAAACGTTCACAGAAAATCTGCGTCGATGACGTGATTGCACAATTGCGTGCGGATTCTCGTCAGCCCACACACGTTAATTGTGAAAATTTACAATTTGATCACGTTGGAATGAAGCCTCATCCGTAAAGAGAACATTTGCACTGAAATGAGGATTGACACATTGTTGGACGAACCATTCGCAGAAGTGTACCCATGGAGGCCAATCAGCTGCTGATAGTGCCTGCACGCGCTGTACATGGTACGGAAACAACTGGTTCTCCCGTAGTACTCTCCATACAGTGACGTGGTCAACGTTATCTTGTACAGCAGCAACTTCTCTGACGCTGACTTTAGGGTTATCCCCAACTGCACGAAGAATTGCCTCATCCATTGCAGGTGTCCTCGTCGTTCTAGGTCTTCCCCAGTCGCGAGTCATAGGCTGAAATGTTCCGTGCTTCCTAAGACGCCGATCGATTGCTTCGAACGTCTTCCTGTCGGGGCACCATCGTTCTGGAAATCTGTCTCGATACAAACGTACCGCGCCACGGCTGTTGTCCCGTGCTAATCCATACATCAAATGGGCATCTGCCAACTCCGCATTTGTAAACATTACACTGATTGCAAAACCACGTTCGTGATGAACGCTAACCTGTTGATGATACGTACTGATGTGCTTGATGCTAGTACTGTAGAGCAATGAGTCGCATGTCAACACAAGCACCGAAGTCAGCATTACCTTCCTTCAATTGGGTCAACTGGCGGTGAATCGATGAAGTACAGTACATACTGACGAAACTAAAATGAGCTCTAACATGGAAATTAAGCGTTTCCGGACACATGTCCACATAACATCTTTTCTTTATTTGTGTGTGTGGAACGTTTCCTGAAAGTTTGGCCGTACCTTTTTGTAACACCCTGTATATATATATGGCCTGGGTTCGATTCCAACTTCGCTCAATGATTTTAGATAGGGAGAGACAGATTCCATTCTCTTCTGGCTACACCAAGTGAAGAAGATATAGTGCCATTGTGGTCTGAAATTCTCATTAAAAATGATATTCCTTCTCTACCAAGTAGACGTTAGGTTGAGCCACAATAAATTCTGGAGTGGCGACGTGTAGAAACTCTATCACCAGTAACCTTTATTATCCTAGTTATTTCTTTCTAGTGACGAAACAAACGCTATGTAGGCTCAAAGGACACTTATTCCATCTTTTATCTGAGCTTCTGTATGTCGATAAAATTGGTTCTGAACTGGGAAAGCAACTCGGACCACCCTTAACGCGGAATTTGATCCCTTCGTGACAATACAGCTCGGCTACAGTTTGTTGTTTGTTCAAAACTCCAGATTCCTCAACGTCTCCACATATTGCTCGTGAATGGGTTCGAATCCTGGACCGGCACTAAAGTTTTCTTTATGTATTATCAAGCTCTAGCATGAGAACACCTATCTGCTGGTGGATAATAATTTCAATTTTTAATGTATTTTCATTCGTTGTCAACACTAACGACTCCCAGTGAGATACAGAACTATTTGCGAAATCACTGTAAGTTCAAGATGTTATTCCGAGCTGCTGGTGGAGAATAATTCGGTAGCTGACGTCTCTTTGTGTGTAGTCAACAACGATATGCGTGGAGCTCTATTCCCAGTCAGTACTGAACTCTTCGTTATATTATTTCTAGTTCAAACATGCTCACATGTCGCTGCTGGTGTAACAAACCGATATTTAACGTTCGTTTTCTCTAGAATATAACAGCGATAGGTGCCGGGTTGGAGTCCTGGGAAGGAAAAAATTAATGTTTCGTCTCGTCATTTCAGTTAAAACATCTAGCTGCCGCCGAGAAAATCCGATGTGTCACAGTTGATTGTGCTTCAATATCTATCTTATTAGATTCTGGGTTCGAATCCCTGTCCAACACAAAGCTTTACCTCACGGCATTTCAAATAAGTTACTTGTTAAGAAGCATTATTTAACATCTCTCGTAGTTCGTTAACAGGGACAATAGGTGCTGGGTAGGAATTCGCGTCCGTTAAAAATTTTTGCGTTATGTAATTTAAAGTTGGTATTTGCGAACTGATACTGTCTAAAATCGAGGTGTATCACTCTCTCTATGCCTAATCAGGAATGACTGTTAGTTTCCGTCAGTCACGAAATCTTTGCTTAGTCTGCATGACCTCGGTTTGAATCCATATGCAGAACGAGACGGTTCGTCGTGTCATTTGAAGTTCATACATATTCTCAACTAGCTGCTCGTGAATAACTTAAATTTTTAATGTCATTTTGTGTTAAATAATAAGTACGGTATGTTACTTTGATGAGGAAATCATGAATACGACGAACTTACTATGTGCATTACCTAGCTGACGTAATAATGAGAGTGGTAACATTTCAGGTATGTCATTTATTGTAATAAATGGGAGCTTACAAGCGGACAGTCTTACCTGTGATAAGGTGTTCCCTGATATTTGTAGATACTTTACATCTTGAGTTATTGCGATACAGAGCAGTGTTTTCTAGTGGTGACTTGTTGGAATCATTTTCAATAGTCAAACGACTGTACCAAGGAGCGATTAGAGGACCTGCTAGACAGCTGCGTTATGTGGGTTGCGTGCGAATCAGACGAAATGCAATTTAGGTCGTTCGGATACTTTTGAGCATGACTGTACCTCGCCATGGACGTCGGGAGTGAAGTTGCGCATCATACAGCCTATTGTGCACAATTTGATTCGCAACATGACGTCCTGTGAATGCTCGAAAAGCATTATTCAACATGGTGGCGTTTCTGTCAGGGCCGGCCGAAGTGGCCGTGCGGTTAAAGGCGCTGCAGTCTGGAACCACAAGACCGCTACAGTCGCAGGTTTGAATCCTTCCTCGGGCATGGATGTTTGTGATGTCCTTAGGTTAGTTAGGTTTAACTAGTTCTAAGTTCTAGTGGACTAATGACCTCAGCAGTTGAGCCCCATAGTGCTCAGAGCCATTTGAACCATTTTTTCTGTCAGGGTTCTCCGAGATATAATCCGTAGGTAGCGTTCATCCACTGCAGTAGTAGCCCTTGGACGGCCTGAGTGAAGCATGTCATCGACAGTTCCTGTCTCTCTGTATCTCCTCCATGTCCGAACAACATCGCTTTGGTTCACACCGAGACGCCTTGACACCGCCCTTGTTGAGAGCCCTTCCGGGCAATGCGGACGCCATCGAACCGCTGTATTGACCGTCTAGGCATGGGTGAGCTACAGACAAGACGAGCTGTGTATCTCCTGGTGGAATGACTGGAACTGATCGGCTGTCGGACACCCTCTGTCTAACAGGCGCTGCTCATACCTGGTTGTTTACATCTTTGGGCGGGTTTAGTGACATCTCTGAACAGTAGCAAATGGCTCTGAGCACTATGGGACTTAACATCTGAGATCATTAGTCCCCTCGAACTTACAGCTACTTAAACCTAACTAAGCTAAGGACATCACACACATCCATACCACAATTTCAGTTCTCTTACGCCCATTTTCCCACTCTTGTTTGCTGTGACGTAAATATACCGTACTGCCCTTGAAAGATCCCGCACACGAGAAAAATCTAAGGGGGCAGTGCACCTCCACCTTCTTGCAGTACAGACAATTTACCATCTAGATTACCAGTCGGCATAATTGTACGAGGGCTATCCACAAAGTACACTACGTTTTGGAATTAAAAATAAATAAAGTATTGGAATTTTTTTATTACATACAGATGAAAGCCACACTTAAATACTACTTTTCTACATAGTTGCCATTTAAATTAAGGCACTTATCGTAGCGATGGACGAGCTTGGAAATTCCTTCGTCGTAAAATTCGGCCGCCTGCGCCTTCAACCACGCGGCGACTGTCTCTTGGGACAGAAAAGGTGTGATTTTTGTGGATTTCCTGGAAAGAGGCACTACAATACACTCTCAAATGTATTGCCAAACTTTGCACAACCTCAGAAGAGCAATACAAAACAAGCGCAGGGGAAAGTTGGGCTCAAAGATCTTGCTGATTCACGACAACGCCCAGGCCCACACGGCAAATGCCATTCGTGAAGTTATCGAATCTTTTAAGTGGGAGTTGTTTCCTCATCCGCCATACAGTCCCGACCTGGCACCGAGCGACTTCCACTTATTCCCAGCAATGAAGAAATCTGTTCATAACGGTTTTTTTTTTTTTTTTTTTTTTTTTTTACTACGCTACGGATAATCTTCGATGTACATAATTATGTTAAGCATCCGCTCCTTGGAAAACAATTGTGCGATACTACATTTCACAGGAGACGGTATTTGTGGCTCTCTGTCCAACAAGGATGATGAAATACATAGTTCGACACCTTCACTTTCACTTGTTAAGCACATATCGCGATCATTGTACTCCTCATGTACATTGTCCTCACAGTCGAGCATATGCGACACCACACATTCTACTGACTCACCTTGCACAAACGCTAATATTTCATATGCCACTTCTTTCTCACTCTGCGAAATTCCTTGTGTTCCTTTCTCACGAAATGCAAACTTCGACAACTGTTGTAGGTATAATGCAACGTTTCCTTTATTTATCGTTTCCATTGCTCTGCTTTGTTCCAACACCACTGTCACTGTAGCACTGCTGTGAGTTACCCGTCGAATAAGCAGTGCAACTACGCTCTGTAGCGTGATGGCCGGCCGGGTAGGCCGAGCGGTTCTAGGCGCTACAGTCTGGAACCGCGCGACTGTTACGGTCGCAGGTTCGAATCCTGCCTCGGGCATGGATGTGTGTGATGTCCTTATGTTAGTTAGGTTTAAGTAGTTCTAAGTTCTAGGGGACTGATGACCTCAGAAGTTATTTTTTTTTTTTTTTTTTTGTAGCGTGATGGTAACCTGACCACTGGATACCTCCAGACAGTCTCCCCTGCCCCCCAATCCCCGCCCCCACTCCCTCCCCCTCCCCGTTGCCATTAGCAGCATGATAGACAATATGTCGAATGCAGTAAACATCATTGGCTTTTGCAACCTCGCGCTCAAGGGTTTCCTTGTAAGATTAAACGAGGACTTAGGTGTGTGCAAGAGGAAGGCTACTAGGGAAGAAGTTATGTTATTCACGATCCATAAGGGCTATTGTGGTAAAAGCTGAAGGATTTTAATGCAACCATTAGATACATAACAGGGATGGCATCACATATATATGCTTTAATAGTGAGAAAATTGTACATTCTAGAGATATGGTGTCAAGACGAAAATGTAATATTCCCCTACGCGCGGTCTCTATTCCAACGGCAACAGGCTTACTGGAAAAAAATTAGTAGTGTAGTGCTGGAAGGCATTTACAGGAATTACACTATGCGATCAAAAGTATCCGGACACCTAGCTGAAAATGGCTAACAAGTTCTTGGACCCTTCCATCGATAATTCTGGAATTCAGTATGGTGTTGGCTCACCCTTAGCCTTGATGACAGCTTCCACTCTCGCAGGCATACGCTCAGTCAGGCGCTGGAAGGTTTCTTGGGGAATGGCAGCCCATTTTTTACGGACTGCTGCTGTGTCGGTCGGTGAGGCCTGGCACGAAGTCGGCGTTCCAAAATATCCCAGAGGTGTTCTATAGGATTCAGGTCAGGACTCTGGGCAGGCCAGTCCATTATAGGGATGTTATTGTCGTGTAACCACTCAGCCACAGGCCGTGCATTATGAAGAGGTGCTCGACCGTGTTGAAAGATGTAATCGCCATCCCCGAATTGATCTTCAACAGTGGAAAGCAAGAAGGTGCTTAAAACATCAATATAGGCCTATGCTGTGATAGTGTCACGCAAAACAACAAGGGGTGCAAGCCCACTCCATGAAAAACACGACCACACCATAACACCACCGCCTCCGAATTTTACTTTGGCGTTACACACGCTGGCATATGACGTTCACCGGGAATTCGCCATACCCACACACTGCCATCGGATCGCCACATTGTGTACCGTGATTCATCACTCCACACAACGTTTTTCCACTGTTCAATCGTCCAATGTTTACGCTCCTTACACCAAACGAGGCGTCGTTTGGCATTTACCGGCGTGATGTGTGGCTTATGAGCAGCCGCTCCACCATGAAATCCAAGTTTTTTCACCTCCCGCCTAACTGTCATAGTATTTGCAGTGGATTCTGACGCAGTTTGGCATTCCTGTGTGATGGTCTGAATAGATGTCTGCCTATCACACATTACGACCTCGTTCAACTGTCGGCGGTCTCTGTTAGTCAACGGACTAGGTCAGCCTGTATGTGTTTGTGTTGTACGTGTCCCTTCACGTTTCCACTTCACTACCGCATCGGACAGAGTGGACCTAGGGATGTTTAGGAGTGTGAAAATCTCGCGTACAGACGTATGACACAAGTGACACCCAATCACCTGACCACGTTCGAAGTCCGTGAGTTCCGCGGAGAACCCCGTTCTGTTCTCTCACGATGTCTAATGACTACTGAGGTCGCTGATATGGAGTACCTGGCAGAAGGTGGCAGCACAATGCATCTAATATGAAAAACATATAGTTTTAGGGGTGTCCGGATACTTTTGATCACATAGTGTATAAGAAAAGTAGCCGTATAAAGTAGAGCTGGCCGACGATGTAATGAAAGATTTTATTGGGATTTCTAACAAAATGGAGCTGTGTGACTACCCAACAAAAAGAGAAACGCTCTCTAGGTCTACACACATGAATCAGTCTTGCGACCTGAGATTTTGCCTACTTTTGTAAATACGGTCTGCGTTTCGACTGGAATACACTCCTAGTGTAATATGTATCTAGACATTAACGTGGAGAGTTATTAACCAAGAAAAAAAATATGAATACGTATACGTAAGGTTGGCGCTGTATAACGAGAATACTATGCTGGGGATACTGGCTATTCTTGATGTTTTTTAATGTACCTGTAAATATACACCAATTAAACGAATATTTAATTTGACTATTTTGGGTTCAAAAATGGTTCAAATGGCTCTGAGCACTATGGGATTTATCATCTGAGGTCATCAGTCCCCTAGAACTTAGAACTACTTAAACCTAACTAATCTAAGGACATCACACACATCCATGCCCGAGGCAGGATTCGAACCTGCGAACGTAGAGGTCGCGCGGTTCCAGACTGAAGCGCCTAGAACCGCTCGGCCACAACGGCTGGTACTATTTTGGGACCAGTGTATCGAATGACTACGTAAAACTCAGCTTTAAAATAATTTTGTCTGTAGTTGAGTGACGTAACGTTTAATTATTTATTTTGGCCTTCGTTTTTCGTCATACGTCACAACATTGGACAATACATCATAGAAAACAATTCGTGGACTCGTCAGGGAGGATATTATGTGATCCAAAGATTATAGTTTAGCAAGCCCGCCCGGCTAGCCGGTCGCTCTAATGAACTGCCTCCCGAGCGGGAAGGCATTCCAGTCCCCGGCACGAATCTGTTCGCACAGCACAATAACCCTGGGTTCGGTGTGGGGCGGCGGTGAGACCTGTTGCCCTGTTGCGGGGTTGTGAACCACTGAAGGCTACGGCGGGACGAAGCCTCTTCGTCGCTTCTGTTTCCCCGGTTCAACACACAATACAATAGTTTAGCACTGTACAAGTAAACAAAATACTTATTTAATAATCCCGTCACCGCGGTCGGGCTATTTTCAACACACAACGTACCTCTTTCCACTTCTCACATTTGCAACTGGAGAAAGAATTAGACGATTCTAATATTAATTTAAATTATAAGTAAAAAAATTAATCTTGAGAAGGTGTCTATTCATCTTCAGTGCACATGCACACCAAGCTCGAACTCTTACAGGAATCGGCGAGAGCGAGTAATGAGGCAAAGGAGCAGGGGCACTAAATCGGTAGTGTGTGGCATTGCTGGAAACCAGGTGTGCTGTGAACACGATCTCTTATACACCAAGTGCTCCGTGGGTATGTATATTAGAGTGAATATATCAGCCTAGATCATACAAAATGATAGATTACCCCGATGAAGGTAATAGTCTACTTGAAAATATCAGCTGCCGGGCACATCGGAGAACGTTATTTGATAAATTCCTGAACTTGCCAGAGGCCTCCCTTATTTCTTATAGTTGGAGGACCTGGGCATTCTAGTATAATAGTTTACTTTAATAGTTGCTGAATGATAGAGTTTGATCTGACAAAATAATATTTGTTAGTACAGTGTGTAAAAATGACGCAGGAAACATATATATCGAGGTTATAAAACAATTTTGGGATGAATTTACATAATTAAAACAGAACAATGATAAGAAAATCTGCTGCATGATTATTAGAATCGCCGCTAGCATGATGCTGGACAATTATGACTGAGATGGTTCCCAGACACATACAGGACACAATTACTTTTTCAATCGTGATTGCAGAATCATGTAACTTGGCAAGAAAGGTATGTATTCGAATAGAAACACACAACAGATCAATGAATAAAGCAGGAATGAGAATAAAACGTCACTAGGCGTGTGAGTTAACTAGGTTGCGAGACAGTAGTTACGATAAGAATCCCCTTTGAAGCAGGATGCAGAGTGCAGAAAAACGTGCATACCAAAACTTGAAGCGCGTAGATCAGGTTACGAAGGCCGAAAAATAGAAACCAGGTAAGAACTCCTCTTCCCTCTGTATATTGCGGTTTCCGAAGTTGAGATTCAGCTTTGCAAATGCTGTCTTACAGTGATTGCCATTGAGGTCGTTGCCGACAAGTCGGGGTGCGCTCAACTGTATTTGCTGCTAATTGTTGCTGGGCTGAGCCGATGTGATGTCATTGCGAAGCACGGATCTCGTCATCCTCGTGATTACTAGTTGCGGGTGTGCGTAATTTCAAAATGTAACTTAGAAGACTTAACAGATGGCCGAAATCTGGAAAAATACGTATGTACGAGTACGGAGTCCAGAGTAGCATCGCCAAGTAGAAGATCGAATAAAAAACCCACACGGATTCGAATATGAACACGAATGCCTCTCTCAACTTTTGGTAGCCTTCCTCCAGATCTCAGAAAGGTACCCTACACAATCTTTTCTAGCCAGTCACAGAAAAGGCCTAAGTGCTCCTGCAACCAGGGATCTGGAAGTCCGTTTCCTAGCTCCTGCTATAGAGTTAAAGATGTATCCGCCAATGAGAGACGTGTATAAGGAAATAGGAAACGAGTGTCGTCCCTTTCCCATGTACTGACTTGTTTATCGGAAATTTTGGAAACCTTGCTGGGCTTCGCACTACGTTCCCACGGGAAGGGAAAAGTTTGGGGATATGCAGACGCACGAGAGGCTGTTTATTTTGCTTGAAAAAACATGTCTAGAGACCACACACAGCAGGATAACAGCAAGTGGATAGCTGGAGACTCCACCCAAAGGTTAATATCAAGCCAAGGTACATGGACTCTATGAAGCAGAGTTCTCGCCCCTTCCACCAGTGGTTTCCTGTTCTGCTATAGAGGGCAGCAGTCTTCCATTCCTCGCTCTTAGTCTGCAGAGGCTGAGCCCTGGGAACAATCCCTGAAAGACTCGCATGACTGTCTGTGTGGTCTGCTAGTTGTAGGAACTGACTTCTGAATAACCGGCAGCTCTTCCAAGAATCTCCTCCTGTTTTCACCCGAATGGAAATAAGTCCCCCTGATCAAAACGAGATGCATTAATGGAAAAAAAGCTACACCAACATTGAAATATTATGTTAGGTACAGGCAGGTGTGTACCCTACGTTTCTACACGCTAGCCTTCAGCACTGGTGAAAAGTTGACAAGTAAAAACTGAATCGAAAAAGTAATGAAGCAAGAGCGTCTCCTACCCAGATTCTGTATGCAAGTAGGATAAAATTTGAGGCGAAAGACCTGAAACAGGCCGCCATCTCGCAGTATAATTTTTTGAATTTCTGCCTGACGGAAGGCGTGCTAGGGTATTCCGTGCGGTTGTGTTGACCACTGAGTCTGGAACGTGTAGTGGACAGCGCATCTGCCTAGTAAGTGGGAGACCTGGGTTCGAATCCCAGTCCAGCACAAATTTTCAACTTGCCCCATTGATATAAATCAGTGATTATGTCAGCCAGTGTCTTTAATTCCTTTTTGTCTATTTTCATGTTGGCTACAGGATCAAAACGGTGTCTGTTCTTTCGGACATGTTCAAAAGAACAGCCACCAAATATTTCATAACAGTAAGGAGATAAAAAGTGTTCAATAACAATATTATCATGCCAGTTAGCTTTATTTTTCTGAAAAAAATTTTCAAAGACTAATAGCAGAGTTATAAAAAAGATTACAATTGCCCACAGCACAGTGTTTAGCGCTTAAACCAGCAGTAATTTTACTCTATTTTTGTCTGTACACTTATGTCCGCTGGTGAGCAAAAGATATGACTCAGCTTACATCTCCGTGCAGCCAGGCAGAGTGGGACAATTCTCTTAATGTTGCTGGCAGGTGTGGTCAAGGCGTGCGAGACAGAGTCTTCTGGCTGGACAAGCTTTTCCTAATGCACGTGACTCAAAAAAATGTTTCTTTACAGGGAAAATTTGGTAGTAAGTGGTAGTATTGTCAATAATTAGAGAAAAATGTAGTGAAAACGTATATTAGATCGCCCTGATTCCTGGCGGCTGCTGTCTGCCATATTTGGGCATACATGCCGTACAGCTATCTCATTTATGGGCCAGAGAGTGAACAGGTCGTAAGGAGGAGGAATTCAGTGCACGATTTTCGACCTTTAACCGGGTTGAGACAGAGGAGTGATTCCTCATCTCCCAGGTACGTAGAATAGTCCTCCTCCTTACAGTGGGCGTCTCATATGCGGGCAATGACAGCTTGTGATAACTGCAAGAGTCTTGTTAGCTTATCGAGATAGTGTGCGATCGATCGTTGTGGCTCTCTTCCTCACTGCGTTCTGTCTCTTATGGAATTTGTGAGAAGTGGCGTGCAGTTACGAACTGACTAGGTATGTAGAAATACTATATTTCTTTCACTGTGATGATTGATCTGTATCATTTTTTTTTATATGCCTCTTTGGTTGACTGTATTGAAAAGTGAGAGAGAATCAATCGAAAACGTATTTTTTTTTTTAATTGCAGTGGGATGTGTTCGTATTGTTTAGTGCTTGCTTCATTGTTTTTATCACTAGTACGTCACATATTAACATTTCAGGCACAAGTTACTAATTCTTATTTTGTGGAAAGCTCGGGTAAAATTGTAAATAGCAATTGGAGGTGGAATGATTACATAAAGTGGTGTTAATTGTGTTAATTAAGGTACGAAGCTCCAAAGCACCCATTTTGGACAATTAATTATGATAATATTGGCAACAATTTTTAAGTAGGATATGACTTTGTGACCTATTTCGCCTAAAGAACTAATATTTTCCGCCATTTTGCAGAATATGCCATGATCTCGTAAAATCATAGCAATTCTGCCACACATTGTAATGTCAAAGTGTCTTACCTCTTGCGTTATGGTAATATCAACAGCCTTTTGTAGAATAAGCAGAAATGACCTATACTTTGGTGTTAATTGTGTTAAATTAAGATGCAAAATCTTAAGGTGACCACTTTGGCCATTAATTATGGTAATGCTGAATACCATTTTTAAGTCGGGTAACACACAATTCGCCAAGAGAACTAATATTTTCCACCATTTTAGCAGAACATGCTATGACATCAGAAAATTGTAGTAATTTACCGATACACTTTGACGTCAAATTGTTTTACTTCGTAAATTATACTAATATCTGTTACCATTGTTTAAGAAAGATAACTCTCTGGTAGTGCTCGTGTCACTACAGCGTACAGAACTAGGACATTGAGGGTAACTCATGTGCTCTAGTAATAAAACGAAGAGGAGAGGAAGGGGGAGACTGATTTCTATTGGTCCAGAGAGAAAGGGACAATGGGGAGAATGACCTTCATTTTCCCACAAATCTTTACTCGTACAAGTGCCAAAGATTCATATGTGTGTGTATCAGGTTACATCCTAACCCTGAATGTAGCACACACAGGTGCCCTATTGGCGTGGGTGACCATCTGCCTGGTATCAAGTTACATCCTGACTTTGAGCGTGACACCGCGGAAGGCAAATTTAGGTGCCAAAGTCATTGAAAATAGCCTTTCGCTCCCTGTATTTTACCCCCACCACCTTCAGAATCTGAAGAGAGTATTCCAGTCAACATTGTCAAAAGCTTTCTCTAAGTCTACGAATGTTAGAAACGTAGGTTTGCCTTTCCTTAGTCTATCTTCTAAGATAAGTCGTAGGTTCAGTATTGCCTCTCGTGTTCCAACATTTCTACGGAATCCAAACTGATCTTCCCCAAGGTCTGCTTATACCAGTTTTACCTTCGTCTGCAAAGAATTCGCGTTAGTATTTTGCAGCCGTAACTTATTAAACTGATAGTTCGGTAATTTTCACACCTGTCAACACCTGCTTTCTTTGGGACTGGAATTATTATATTCTTCTTGATGTATCAGGGTATTTCGCCTGTCTCATACATCTTGCTCACCAGATGGTAGAGTTTTGTCAGGGCTGACTCTGCCAAGGCTATCAGTAGTTCTAATGGAATGTTCTCTACTCCCAGGGCCTTGTTTCGCCATAGGTCTTTCAGTGCTCTGTCAAATTTCTCACGCAGTATCATTTCATCTACGTCCTCTTCCATTTCCATAATTCTGCCCTCAGGTACATAGCCCTTGTATAGACCCTCTATATACTCCTTCCGCCGGCCGTTGTGGCCGTGAGGTTCTAGGCGCTTCAGTCTGGAACCGCGTGACCGCTACGGTCGCAGGTTCGAATCTTGCCTCGGGCATGGATGTGTGTGATGTCCTTAGGTTAGTTAGGTTTAAGTAGTTCTAAGTTCTAGGGGACTGATGATCACAGATGTTAAGTCCCATAGTGCTCAGAGCCATTTTATACTCCTTCCACATTTCTGCTCTTCCTTCTTTGCTTAGGACGAGTTTTCCATTTGAGCTCTTGATATTCATACAGGTGGTTCTCTTTTCCCCAAATGTCTCTCTATTTGAATATAATGGTAGCTGATTCTGCACAACTACTCTATTATAAGTCAAAAGGAAGAGGCTTTCGACTGGGAACCGCAAACGTTTGATGACAAGGCGCCAAGTCAACCGAATCCTCCACTGGGAAACACGTCTGGCATGTTATACACGGCATTAGTGACAGTACGTGTGTCATATGATAGGAATCTCTTATCGACGCACCTATTTTGCACGACTGGTACGCGAGTGAGATATGTCTCCTTGTCCGATATATGTGTTCGTATCAGTGTGAATGTGATCACTCGCAAGGAAATGATGAATACATAATAGTTGTCACATAAGCTGCAACAAATGAACGCTACCGTCTGCAAAGTTCAGCTCTGTCAATTACAATCAAGACGTTAATAAAATGGCAACGGTAATGTTAATCAAAATACTGGGAGGAGTTGTGATGAAAATAACAATTTATTTATTAATTCTTAACATCACATGACAAAAAATGGCTACAGAAACGCCACACAGATATGATTTTTATTTGACAAACGCTTTCAATTATATGCGGTCTATGGTGAACAAAGTGATCAGCTGGGGATCAACACACGACTCTAACCAGAACTAATCGCTTTACCTGACTTCATACATGTGAATTCATAGTATGGCCCAAAAGCCACACCACTATCAAGCATCTGTACTCTACCATTCCATAAAGAAAAATATGGTTCCAAAGAACAGGGTGCTGAAAAGCATATATTGGAGCCCTTCGCCATAGCAGCGAATACTTCACCCTTCTGCTGGTCAGGGCGGCACACCACGAGGCGCTCGGGACTGCCGTCATGGACGGCAGCAATCTGTTATTAATGGCGCACGTCCGAAAAAATGCATGTACGTGGCCTCGCGTTCGGCTGATTCGGAACACAGATACTTCCCTATGAGCCTCTGAAATTCCAGTGGATTCCAGTGTGCAGGTGGGCCCGTTTGCTGGTCTGCCAAACCAATTTGACTCCATGACACGACTATGCGTGATGAAATATGTCAAACGTTTAGAAGGCCGACACAAAACAAATAAGTACACCCACGCATCACTCGTTGTGTGCGTGAAGTCAGAAAAAGTACCTCTGACGGTTGAGATGGGGACTGGCACAGGCTCTAAGTGGCACACTAGCAAAGCACACAAGTCTCACCGTCTAGGTAGAGGCCTGTTCCGTTTTGAAAGTCTTGATTTTTGAATTCTATTGTTGTAACGTAGTTCACACCCGTGTATTTGGTTTTTTTTCATTTCTGTAAGACGTCTGTGTAGATCTTGCATTCTCTCACTATTCATCACATTTACTTGCGACGGTAACGTATTCTCACCACATGACTCACATTCATATTCTATAACCAATATATAGTATGACAACTGCCAAGACTACAGAAAGAGAACAATAATTTCAATGACCAGGCAGACACTTCATAATGTTGTGAAGAATAAATAAATAAATGGTACGAGGGAGTCCTGAACACGGTTCGTCCAGTGGGCAGTCCGACACCATTTACTCATAACGCCAGTAGTGCGTCGGGCTGCTATTTATTGCACTTCCTGTTCTTGAACCGTTCACTGTTTGTATTTTGCTTTTTTTTTAACAGTTCATTACACCACCTTCCTGTTTTCATTCTTGATCTGTATTCAGTTTTTGACGGGCTGTCCACTGGGCCATCTTACACTATATCTGAGGATGGTGTCATGGATAGTTTCCCTTGTCAGCAGTAAGCGTGTACAATTTGTGTCGCAGTGTCGTACGTAAACTGAATGAACTGCCGGCCTCGTTACACAGCTGTAGAGCGCTGCGACATCAGCAGGAATCCGATACCTTGAGTTCACTGTCATCGATTATCTTCCATACGGTGCCGATTTGGCCCCATCCGATTTTCGTCTTTTTACAAAACTTGAAGAACACCCTCAAACACTTGACTGTAATAGTGATGAAATGGTGGAAGCAGAGGTTAGGTTGTGGCTCCGTCAACAAAGTGAAACATTCTACAGCGACGGTATCAAGAAACTGGTCTGTTGCTGGGAGAAATGTGTTCGTCACTGGAGTGACTATGTTGGGAGACATGAAGAATAAGAATGTAGAATGTTTCCAGAATGAGATTTTCACTCTGCAGCGGAGTGTGCGCTGATATGAAACTTCCTGGCAGATTAAAACTGTGTGCCCGACCGAGACACAGTATTAATCTGCCAGGAAGTTTCAAGAATGTAGAATGATAATAACATTTGATTTATTTAAAAGCTTTAAGAGTTTTCATTCAAAAAGTTTGGAAGCATTACTTTTGAGCACACCCTCGTTTATCTTGTCATTCTCCTGAAGTCAACATGTCGCTCTTCGTGGGGGTACTGACTCAGTTTTTCAGGTGGACTGGGCGAAGGACTGGAAGACAAGCATGTTGGTGACGATGGAGTCGATTTTCCGAACAGACTGGAGGTAGTCCAAGAAGCGTATCAGCATCTTCATGGCCGAAAAGTCATCATCTCCCCAAGAATGGTAGAGAAATTTGCATTATTTGCACGACCGACCTGCTGGCTGGCGCAAAAGGCATTGCTACGAAATCTGGCATTCAGGAACAGACCATCACGCGACAGAAAACCGGCCGTAACACGATGTCATCTACACAATCAACAGCGGAAATTTGTGGACGCCTTTGTCGGTAAGCGCTACTAAAGGTTTAAGCGCTAAGTTCACCCCCTACCCTTTCCCCTTTCTCTGTTGAAAAATAAAGAAAGGTGCTTTCAAACCTATCGATTATGCGCGGGTGGTGATAGTCTCAGTCAGCTAGAGCTCCCGTACGGAATGAAAACACGTAACAAGATATAAACTATTGTATAATTATTAGAGAGTGTATGCATTGCTAGAGGACACTGAAAAATTCAAGTAGGAGAGCCTCCAATCTCTCTGTGACCATCCCATTGGTAAGATTAGCCTGAAGTTTCTTGAAACGTGAACAGGACTGGAGCTACTGTTGTATTTCTCGACCCCTATAAGTGAACCATACTGGACATATGAGGCAAAACTTAGCGACAAAATACAATCCTACAAGCACACGGACAGAACACAGGCAGAACAAAGACATGTACGTCGCGCAATATTAGTGTGCAATGTCACTACAAGAGTCGAAAATAGATACGGATTACCCTACCAACTGTGTTACCCAAGCACGACCCACAACTCGGCCTCACTGCTTTACTTCAGACAATACCTCATTTCCTACCTTCCAAACTTCACAGAAGCTCTCCTGCAAAACTTGCAAGACTAGCACTCCTTGAAGAAAGGATACTGTGGCTTAGCCACAGATTGTGGGACTGTTTCCAGGATTAATTTTCGCTCTGAGGTAGTGGCGGAAGTAAAACTTTGAGAAGGAGTCGCGAGTCGAGCTTGGGTAGCTCAGTCGGTAGAGCACTTACCGTGAAAAGTAAAGGTCCCGAGTTCAAGTCTCGGTCAACCACACAGTTTTAATCTGCGAGGAAGTTTCATATCAGCGCAAACTCCACTGCAGAGTGGTACGGAGTGTATATACACGCCCCTACAATCCAAATGAGACTGAGCGATGGTCACAGTGTAGCAAAAAATAAACAAATAAACTGAAACTTCCTGGCAGATTAAAACTGTGTGCCCGACCGAGACTCGAACTCGGGACCTTTGCCTTTCGCGGGCAAGTGCTCTACCAACTGAGCTACCGAAGCACGACTCACGCCCGGTACTCACAGCTTTACTTCTGCCAGTACCTCGTCTCCTACCTTCCAAACTTTACAGAAGCTCTCCTGCGAACCTTGCAGAACTAGCACTCCTGAAAGAAAGGATATTGCGGAGACATGGCTTAGCCAAAGCCTCCGCAATATCCTTTCTTTCAGGAGTGCTAGTTCTGCAAGGTTCGCAGGAGAGCTTCTGTAAAGTTTGGAAGGTAGGAGACGAGGTACTGGCAGAAGTAAAGCTGTGAGTACCGGGCGTGAGTCGTGCTTCGGTAGCTCAGTTGGTAGAGCACTTGCCCGCGAAAGGCAAAGGTCCCGATTTCGAGTCTCGGTCGGGCACACAGTTTTAATCTGCCAGGAAGTTTCATATCAGCGCACACTCCGCTGCAGAGTGAAAATCTCATTCTGGAAACAAATAAACTGTTTATAGTTACCAATTCGTCAACTCACGGAGGTGAAGAGACCTCTGTCGTTGTGCGATAAAATACAGTCGCAGAGAGCTGCAGCGTTGCCGGCCAGTGTGGCCGAGTGGTTCTAGGCGCTACAGTCTGGAACCGCGCCACCACTACGGTCGCAGGTTCGAATCCTGCCTCGGGCATGGATGTGTGTGATGTCCTTAGGTTAGTTAGGTTTAAGTAGTTCTAAGTTCTAGGGGACTGATGACCTCAGAAGTTAAGTCCCATAGTGCTCAGAGCCATTTGAACCATTTTTGAGCTGCAGCGTTCACGTGTCGTCGATAAGTCTCCACAGAAAATTTGGACGATATGTTGTGCATCTATCTGCTGGAGCTGCCGACACCATCGCCGCAGTAGCGGATCCCGGCGGCCGCGGGCGTTGACTCTGGCACAACCAGCCGTAGGAACACTGGCCGATCGCGACAGTCCAAAATCTCTTCGTATATGCATCTTCTAGCCCAGGACAGCGCCACTATCTCATTGGCTCCAAGTAAATGCAAGAAATCATCCTACGCGTTAGATAATTCCTTGCTCTGTCTCTGTGTGTGTGTGTGTGTGTGTGTGTGTGTGTGTGTGTGTGTAGTTAGCGTGAACTGTCAAGAAATTCTTTCACCCCACTAGTGATCACAGCACGACAGAGAGGCCCATCAGCGACCGGTGAATGAAACAGAAGCCAAGTGCTCATGCACAGCCGAAATCAGAGGAAGGCTATCAGAGTGCCACCTGCCGAAGACACGAAACAAACAGCGGACACTGTATGCATAAAAACGTTTTCGTATTATACATCTCCCTAACCACTGAGAATAATACCGATAATGGCATACTAATAACGGTAGCGGGGTTTACTTACATAGCGAGACTTTATCATGAAGTCGATTGAACTAAGAAAGAAACAGTTATCAGTTGTACATAGTTTGCTGCATAGTGTCTCACCCTGTTTTGAGGTGGAGCACCAAAAATCTTTGAGTACTACAGGTTTACGCCTATTTTTGTAGGTCTTTCCTTTGGCTGCATTGTAATGCTCACTGCAGCTGCTACTGATGAGAATGCGCATTCTGATACCAGCGAAGGGTCTTTTTCTACTGAAGCCGGTGTCCAGTGTCCGGCCGTCGGTATAGCGTGTTCTACAGATGTAGGTGGAATGAACAAATGTCTTATCTAGTGGATGAGAGACGACAGTGATGTCTGTAAAATGATTCCTTTGAACAAAATGTTAGCAACATGTAAGTTCCTTCTAACTGTAAAATCAGTAGAGATGTGAAAAGTGTGTTTATCATGGGATCTCGAACTGTAGCTTTCAGTGCAGCTGGCAGAATCACTGATGGATGTTGCACTGAATATGCTGTTTATTTTGTACCTTAGAATCCTTTGATAGGTAGCATGTTTCTGTATATAAATTTCCCAGCAACAAATTCTATGATGACATCCGCTATTCTTACTTTTTTAGAAAAAAACAACATACAAAACACGCTGATATCGCTGGAGTGCATAAGGACACATTAATATTAGTCGTGTATAAAACTTACTTCTCTACAGAAAGATGCAATAATTTCTAAAGAATATGGTATGTAAACTCAAAATCACGCTCAATGATTCTAGATCGTAGTCGTAAGCAAAACAGAAGCGAAGCGTCCCAGCCATACTCTTCTCCAACCTAACATCCTCTGTCCTAAACTTCTGTTTTCATTCTCGAGATTACTGATACAAAATTAACTTTTTATGTGTAGTCAGTCCACAGTAGACACTGTGACACCCAACCGCCCCTCCAGACGAAAATAATATGTAGTTAAGCAAGTTTTAAAGTTAGTATATTGAAACTGTGAAAATTTTGAACTGACAATTATGAAACCCATTCAGTTATAGAAATCAGAAACTTTTCCCTCGTTTTCTTTCTAGTGTTATTGCGGTTTTCAAGGATCATACTGGTTCAGTTCTGTTCATCGTAGATCTATTTCTGAAGTTTAATGTCGTCTTGAACGCACACACGTTAATCTGCTGATAAGAGGTTTATCCTCTTGTTCCACAAGAGTGAATTATGAATATGCCGATAAAAATGCTTTAGTATTACTGTAACATAAAGTACCTACTGCACACGGATCATTGACATCTGCTTAACCATTAGACGGAAATCCTGTGACGGAGTCATTGGTTGAATTAACGTCAGCTAACCAAGATTGTCAGGTTTTCATGAAATTCACCAAAAGATATTTCAGGAAAAATAGAAAAATTGTATGTTTTCTGGGTACCATCTGACCTGTGAGGATGCTCGAGTGAACCAGATCCGTTCCACTAGAAATCGCCCCATACACGTCCGAAATCATCAGAAGACTGCACATTGTCTTGTTAATAACAGTCATCCTGTGACTCACGAAGTATGTGCTGTTCACAGATCCGTCACCTTGAATCATCTTGTATCGTGCCTCATTCGACTTGGCAACTGTTCTCCAGACTTCCACAGCACAAGAAGTGTTTCCAAGTTCCCGTATTACGCTATCCCTCCTGCACTGTTGTTAGAGATGTGCTTTGAAAATAATTAGTAGCAGACAAAATTGATTTGCTCTTCCCCCAGTACTTTCATCCCATGGGCTGCATATTAAAAAGGAAATAGTAATGAACTTTCCACCGACGAGACAGCCATTAGACATCTGCAATCAAATGGTATCGCTAAATGTATTCTACATGTAATAGCTTGTAAATATACTCGTAACGTCTTTATACTGGATAAAGGCGCACCTCTGCGCTTCTTTATATTGCCCGAAGCTTATCGATAACTACTACGTAAGAGGGATCGGTTTGTCCGGGAACTTGGAAACGCTCACTGTGCAGTTGAAATCTGGACTACTATTGCCAAACACATGAGGCAGTTCTGCAGGCGGCTCCTTCATAATTAAGGAACATAGGGATAACTGTTCGGTATAAGGTAAGTAGGAACGACAGATCGTCGCCAGCCTATCCTGATTCACTTCAGACATACGTAAGCACGGTCTGTACGTCGGTGCAAGCAAATGCTGTGGTCACTGCATAAGACGGCTTGTCTCTTGCTCAATATGCTCCATATCTGATTTTCATCACTACGGAGCATGGTGTGATATTAACTAAGTAATCAATAAATTACCAACTGTCATTAGTAAGTTTCATACCACAATCTTACGACTGCTGCATCCTGCGATTATGTAGAGCTGCATGACTAAGAAACTTTCCACTGGCATGTGCTTCGTTGGCTTTGGAAAGACTACAGAATTTATTCCTACAGATAGTTTTACAGTCGGTAGAGGAACACTATTACTGGTCGTTACATGTTCGTTCACAAAGCGAGCGATCCCGTCTATGAATTATTTACTATTTTCTATTCCGTTTTATTTGACGTATAAATATGTTGGTATTTAAGATCTGTACTACAAAACGTGAGGTACAAATCACGTATTTATCACATTAGACATTAATACCGGTTTGTGCACCTACCTTCTGCAAATCATTTTAAAGTGTAGAGCAAGGGGTACTTTGTTCCATATATTACTCATTCTTATGCTTTATTTTCCGAATGGAGCGTGGGAAGAGTGACTGCTTGTTCACTCCTGTGAGTGTAGTGATGAGGTTAATGCGACATTCATGCAGTTAGAAGATTTCATGACACTGGTAATACATTTCTGTCAGCGGTCGGAGATATTCCCTTGCAGTCGCTGCGAGTCAACTCTCGAGAACGCTTGATAAGTCTCTGAAGTTTCATTGCGAATTATTATCCATAAAAAAAGTTTCTGATCTGAAACTGTCTTAATCGTTTGCTTTAATTCCTTTAGTTTGAGATTTTATTGAATTAATTCCTTTTTGTAACTAAGCGCTTGCTGGGCAGAGACGCTTTCTTCAAAGATTAAGTTTTGCCCGCATCTCGTGGTCGTGCGGCAGCGTTCTCGCTTCCCACGCCCGGGTTCCCGGGTTCGATTCCCGGCGGGGTCAGGGATTTTCTCTGCCTCGTGATGGCTGGGTGTTGTGTGCTGTCCTTAGGTTAGTTAGGTTTAAGTAGTTCTAAGTTCTAGGGGACTGATGACCATAGATGTTAAGTCCCATAGTGCTCAGAGCCATTTGAACCATTTTTGATTAAGTTTTGCAATTACTCAGGACACGAAAATACCATGAAATACTTCTCTGCAATATATTTTAATGACGTTTACTTCACAAGACAAAAATGGCTCACGCGAGCACGCACATTTCACAAGGAGCGGTATTAGTAATCGTACCAGTAGTCGAAACAGTAACGGTAGTAACTTTACATAGGCTTTTATAGTCCTCCAAAGAGTTTTACATTTAATAGTCGGTTGCTTTGAATTTAATAATTTTTGGTAATTGCTCTATTCTTATTACTAAAATATTACTAAAGTAGGTCAAAAATAGATTTATAAAGAAGATGTTCATAATAACTACTCAGTAGTCTCCAGTCACATAAAGTGTTGTTACGAGTGGTCTGTTTAGGGAACTAGGGACTCTAACTACTGCTACCCAGTATACTTATTCTTGAATGAAATTTGTCATTAAAGTATATGTCCCTTTTTCAGAGCAATAACACAGTTCATGGAATAAATACTAGACACAAGAATAACCTCACAAAATTTCGGTCACTTACTTTGGTCGAGAATCGTGTCCATTACTTAGGAACACACATTTTCAATTACGTGTCAGCAGCCATTAAAATTTTTTATAGTGATATTGTTAAAACATGAAATTGAGATATTATATCGTAGTTTGACAGGATGTTGTTATTCCTTTCATTATGAACCACTACTCGGAGTCCTATAAGTAATCTTTAATTGTGTAGCATGCATCACTTATAAAAAACTGTGTAACTATCTTGAGCTCTGTTTTCCTTGTTTTACGATTACATATAGAATTATGAGTGAAATACTTAGTAATGTGTTAACTGACATGCACAACAAATCGGTAAAAATACTCATTTAGTGCAGTAAGGAAAATCAGTTTTTTAGACACTTATTCACAGTGAGACCAAATACTAATTCTAAAGGGCCTTTTCTGCAGTTTAAAAATTGTGTCCATTTTTTGTGCCTTCGGTCCCCAGAAAAGAATCTCATAGCCAAGAATTGAGTGAACTGAGTGTACACAAGAACATCATCTCATCAAAAGACATTTGCTGTTAAAAACAGATGATAGAACCCTAACAACAGAACATGCAAATGACATTCTTACTTCTAGCATATTCCGTCTCAACTGACAATCAATATTCATCCCTAAAGACCTTGTGCTTGTTAACCATCTATAAATTTATCACTTGTGCTGAATGCGACAGAACTGTGTTCCCTGATTATGCTGAGGTGCATACTGTTTTTTTGTTTTTTTTTTTTTATGTTCCGCGTCTATCTTCTACAGACTGCCCAATCGTAAACATAATTGAGAATTCCATTTCCTTTGTATGATAGGAGTTCTGGTATTTTATCAGTGACTATGATGTTGTTGTCATCAGCAAAGGGAACGCTTTATCACCGTGCTTTATACTGTATGTAAAGTCAGTGATATATATATATATATATTAAGACCAGAATTGGACCCAATATACTAACCTGAAGAATAACGACATTTGTACATTCCGTGTCTAACAATTCTTTACTAAAAGTTTGCCAACAGCAGATGTGTGATCTATCTCTACACGATCATCCTGTTTTCCAGAGAAGACAGGGACCACCCATTCACTGTTCCTCTTATACCTAGCGCTTCTGGCTTGTTTAGTAGTTTTCATGGCCAGCGGTCTCAAAAGCCTGGACTAGGCTCAGAATATGCCTGTAACATGGTCATCCTTGTCAAGAACTTCAAGTTACATTTTCGTGAACTCTGTAGTGACCGATATTGTACTTCTCCCAACAAGGAAACCACACTGTGCTTCTTTTTAAAGATTGTATTTATTCTTTTAAATCAGCCTATCTTTCATAACAGATTCAGTTACTTTCGAGAATGCTGACAGTAGTGAAACTAGTCCATAGTTTTCAATACTCTCCATATAACCCTTCTTTAGCTACGGCACAACTCGTGCGTGTTTAAGGTACTCTGAAAAATTCTCTGAACTAAGGGAGTCATTTATTACGTTTGTTAATGTGGCGTGTATGTTGTCTATGAGCGTTTCGGAACAAAGACTGAAACGTCACCTATGCTGTTGATTTCTCATGTTTCTAATTTCTGTATTGTCTTCCCGACTTCAAGCGTCGGTGTGGAAAACAATATCAGAGTGCTTTCTGTGTAAATTATTGTGGGAGCTAATGCATGTGTTTCAGAAAGACTTTGTTGCAACTTCTCCGCAATATCAGAAAACAGCCATTTAAAAAATTTCCAGTTCCTGAGACTTTCTAGTATTCTTCCCTTGTTTTTAATTTTATGTTATGTACTTGTGCCTTCTGTACCAGTTTCACGTTTTATGACATCCCACGAGGTTTTGCATTTACTTTCTGCATTATATATCATTTTGTCATTGAATGATTTTTTGCAGTAAGGAGTACTTTTCCTTAAATTTCTGCAAATCTTTGATAGCAATCTGAGAACCGTGAGCTATGGTGGTGTTTTTGCAAATAACTGACAAATATAAGTGTTCGGTACGGCTTTCTAAAGCCCGCTGTTGTCCATCTATTTCTTTAGCTGCTGCTGTTAAATTGGCTACTTTTGGGAAGGTTTCGTAAAAGAACTGATTTAAAGAGTGTACGGAATTTACATAAGTTAGCATCTACATTGTTTCCTATGTACACTACACCCCAGGTTTGATATGTCACTGCCCTAAAAGCATATATTTTATCTCTCGAGAAGATCCTTCTGTAGGCCTGCAATTTTCGGGGTGTTACAAAGCATCTCTTTACCTTTATTATCTGAAAGTAATGCCAGAAAGCCCGAGATTTGTCATAGATACGGTGCTGTACAATTTTCCGCATTACAATAACGACTGCGTTGTTTCTGCGTTACACCGACACGCTTTATATGCCGTCCGTTGCTAATGCTGCTATCTGTCGTCGAATAGTCTTTCCTGGATGTTGACGTCGAACATACGCGACGGTCAGTTAATGTGAATGGACCGTGTACATGACTTAAGACTGATACTGAAATTTTTTTATATCCTAGTAACTGTCTTTACCATTTGTGCCACGCCAAAAGTGCTCGAAATATTTGACAACTTATTATTAATTTCACTCTCAATATCTGCATTAATACTCATGACTCCATGTATTATTGTGTCAGTTCTGGTGTCTAGACTCTTTCCAGGACTTCAGTTAATTTGTTGAAGAATGTGCTCACATTTCCAGTAAGTGAGTAATACACGCTAAAAATGATTAACTTCTTATGGATACCTAGCTTTGTTAGCTCAACGGCTGCCATTTCAAAGTGTTTATCTACACATATTGTGAGTAAATCTTTTCTGTTTTTAAAATGTGTGCATGTGTGTTATAGGTATGTGATCCCGCACGCTTCATGGTAGTACTATGGTAGCAACGTGTACATTCATATGACGTAGCTCTGTATGTTATATTTCATTGTCTTTACACCAGTGTTCTCCAATGCATACCACCGTACTGTTTATCTGAGGTAAAATGGCGACTGAGTGACAGGTGTGACGTCAGTGCTGGTCGAAACGTCAGTTTTGATCGTATTTTTTGAATATGCTTTTGTTCGTTTCTATCTGTTCGACATTTTGAATACCGTTTGTCTATTTGGTGGGTCAACAGAAGCTTCCGATTCCACCCGTCAGCTTTGACCCGTGACGTAATTGTGTTGTGTGTGATATCATTAGGGCTCGGAGTTTTTGAGTTGGTTGTGTTTGTAGATGTCGTGTTCTTGTGTTTGATGGTGCCCTCTGGTGGTGTATGTGTGTGTGCTGAGTGTAAGGTGGTGTATTGGGTTCATTTGTGGTTTGGTTTTGACAGTGCAACGTTGCTGTGAGTGTTCGTAGTTGGTAGAGTAATGTGGGTTGGAAGTGTTTTCCGTGAGTTATAAATGTTTCTTTTAGATGCGGTACCTGGTTCGAGAAATCTGGGTTGGCCATAAGGGAGTGTCTTGTTGACTTTTTTGTTATAGGTTCTCCAGTTTCTTGTGCCGATAAGACTGGAGTGAGAGAACTGCGTTAGAATCGTTTTCTTTCTGTCTAGAGGTTTGTTCTGAGTATTTTACGTACCAGGATAGTTGTTGAGATCGATGAATCTCAATTCAATAAGAGGAAGTAAGGGAGGGGTACTTCTCGGGTTGGTTTGTGGAGGGAAAGTGTTCTGACTGTTTTTAGGGTTTTGGAGAGCCATATTAAGAAGAAATTTGAGACTTTGACTGAATAATATGTACCGACGGCCTTCCAGCGGTGGTAACACCGGTTCCCGTCAGATCACCGAAGTTAAGCGCCGTTGGGCTGGTCCAGTACTTGGATGGATGACCATCGGGTCTGCCGAACGCTGTTGACAAGTGGGGTACACTGAGCCCTTGTAAGGCAAACTGAGGAGCTACTTCATTGAGAAGTAGCGCCTGCGTTATCATAAACTGGCATAGGTCCGGGAGAGCGGTGTGCTGACATGCCCCTCCATATCCGCATCCAGTGACGCCTGCGGGTCCGAGGATGACAAGGCGGCCGGTCGGTACCGTTTGGCCTTCATGGCCTGCTCAGATGAAGTTTAGTTTTAGAATGAAGAATATACTGAGGGAAGTACTGAAGTTTCAGACGCTTTTTTCTAATATAGTGGTTTGGGGAAGAGGGGTTACAAGCATTTAGTTGTTGATTACAGTATTGAGTTTAAAAATTATGGAACTGGGGCGTGTACTAACAGGATACAGGGGTTCTGGGGGGGGGGGGGGGAGGAGGGAGGATTAAATCAGTCATAGGGAGGTGGAAGAAGCTGCAGAATGGGTGCGAACAGTAAACTGAAGACAGAGATAACACCACTTCGCTCAGTAACTAAACCCTCAAATGGCGAAAGTGATTGTGAGTAAATTAGCAGATGGCTGCGTCCTGCATTAAATAATCTAGGTAAGAATACATTACGCATCATCTTTACAGCTATTTTCACCTAACGGATATTTACAAGGAATCGTGCACAAAAAATACACGAAATAACCTTAAAATGCAAACGCGTCACTGGTATCATAAAGCTTTTATTTTCATGTGAACTGAGTTTACGTTGTTTCATTGTTATCGTTTGTCCTAGCTCAACACGTGGAAGACATAATAGCTGAGATCATGCTTAATCATCTGGCTTTGCGTGTATGTGACGTCAAAATATTATGTTTACGTAATTTGCATCACTAGGCACTACAGTGGGGTGATACTGTGACGTCACAGATGGAGTGTATATAATGAACTGGAGAGGGCGTTACTTGCTATTTGCGCGTAGTCTGACATAGTGTGTGGTGCTTTCGGTGTAGCTATGGGGGCCTTTCTACGCGCTGTTGTCTGTGATGTGGCTTGCGGATGCGTGTCAGTCTACGTCTTGTTTCAGCTTCGATATCGTCGGCAGCCTTCCCCCGGAGATTGCAATAATCATCTTAAGGTAAACTTTATATTTTATGAAAATAAGTCAGCCATCTACAGGGCACTGTTGCTTTAGAGGCCATTATTATTTACGATGTTACTTACCGTGCCGAATAATCTCTCAAATTCTGAAGGTGATAGGGATCAAATACAGGGAGCTAAAGGCCTTTTACAATTTGTACAGATACCAGATGGCAGTTAGGAGTCGAGGGGCATGAAAGGAAAGTAGTGGTTTGGAAGGAGTGAGACAGGGTTTGTAGCCTATCCCCGATGTTATTCAATCTGTATATTCAGCAAGCAGTAAAGGAAACAAAAGAAAAATTTGGAGTATGAATTAAAATCCGTGGAGAAAATATAAGAACTTTGAGGTTTGCCGATGACATTGTAATTCTGTCAGGACCAGCTGAACGGAATGAACAATGTCTTGAAAGGAGGATCTAAGATGAACATCAACAAAAGCCGAACGAGGATAATGGAATGTAGTCGAATTAAATCGGGTGATGCTGAGGGAATTACATTAGGAAATGAGACAGTTAAAGTAGTAAATGAGTTTTGCTATTTGGGGAGCAAAATAACTGATGGTCGAAGTAGAGGGGGTATAAAATTTAGATTAGCTGTGGCAAGGAAAGCGTTTCTGAAAAAGAGAAATTTGTTAACATCGAGTATAGATTTAAGTGTCAGGAAGTCATCTCTGAAAGTATTTGTATGGAGTGTAGCCATGTATGGAAGTGCAACGTGGACGAGAAATAGTTTAGACAAGAAGAGAATAGAAGCTTTCGAAATGTGGTGCTACAGTACAATGCTGAAGATTAGATGGGTAGATCACGTAACTAATGAGGTACTGAAAATAACAGGGGAGAAAAAGAATTTGTGGCAGAACTTGACTAGAAGAAAGGATCGGTTGGTAGGACACGTTTTGAGACATCAGGGATCACCAACTTGGTATTGGAGAGAAGTGTGGAGGGTAAAAATCTTAGAGGGAGACCAAGGGATAATATACTAAGCAGATTCATAACGATGTCAGTTGCAGTAGTTACTCGGAGATGAACCAGCTTCTAGGGTCAGAGTGGTATGGAGAGCTGCATCAAAGCAGTTTCTGGACTGAAGACAACAATTAGAATGCCCGATTTATGGGTTTCACAGTAGTAATTATTGCAATGTTATTGTAAAGAAGTGCAAATATAAATCACCTGCTACTGCCGTCAGTGCAGTAAAGCAACGTACAAGTCATCATTTGACTATTCTTTCATATAATTGACTGTATTTACTCAACGCTTCCTGCTGGCGTAGAGATAATATGCACAGTACGTCAGGAACGCTACCTTCACAAGATTACATTTCCTTTACATGTTTCAGAGCTAAGAAAATTTAGTGGAAACTTGCCCAGTCAACAACTGGCCGCCTGTTTAGCGGTTTATCAAGGCTACTGGAAGTTTTTGCCACCGTGTGAGTGGTTCAGGTTTCTTCTTTCTAAAATTTGATAGTCATACGTTGGGAATGGGGTTTAGAATCTAGGAGCAAGACAGAAAATAAATTGTGAATTGTCCAGTGTTTCTCAGTGTGTGCACTTAGGCTTGGTTTTACTGGCATGTAAAAATACGTATTTATAAATCTCCTTCAAAAGAGCACTTACTAGAGTATTTTCTTATTCGTATTGATGGATATCGTATTTCAAGATGTAAACATATCTTGATGTGATGACTCGCAACGCCATCAAGATTGCGGCGGTTGTTTCCTCTTGGGACTGTCTGTATATTCGTAACCACTTGCAGGCGTTAGGTTTGGAAACGTTAGTAGTATTAATAAACAGGGACCGATGACCTCGGCAGTTTGGCCCCTTAGGAATTCACACATTTTATTAATAAATGTGGCAGTGCAACAGGTTCATGATAAAAGAACCCGAAACAGTCCACGAGTAGAAAAACAGTATCATTTTTCCGTATTAGGAAAGTCGAAATTTTACGAAGACTGAAGGGACTTTGTAGTATAATTTCTAAAGATGCATATTTTCTCTTTGCTTAATACGATAAATGACTGTAAGCCATAAACAGACGTTGCATGCCGTAGTCATGTTGCACCACAGATTATTATAGATATGTATACAAATGAGTAGAACAACCATCGGAATCGATTTAATCCAGATCGTCTAAGATTTACATCAATGATTGTCCCACATTAGTCTCTTTTTGTGCTCTGCGGCGTTGTTTTCAGTGTTTATCAGCCCAAGGGTCATCTCGTAAGGATACAGGGTTTGTCATGTGATACAATCAAATTGCACAAAAAACACACACATTCAGTACATATGTATGCTTATATGAGAAAAGGATTGGTGGTAGACTGTAGCCTTGTCTCGGCATTTCCCGAAATCAGTAATGAAAATCACAGAATACCTAAATCAGGTTAACGAAACCTCATATTCCTGCGGAATAGAGAATGACGTTTCTGTAATGCGCTGTAGATCTTGACACCTCACTTGCTTGTGAAAGCATTTCATCGTAAAATGTACAATCCTATGAGAGGCAGTACTAGGAATTCCTTCTCATTATTAACCACAACTCTGAATCCCCTAAGTAAACAATACTTACGTAGTATGAATTTCTTATGAAAAACGCTTTAGTGCTCTTTCTAAATAGATACATTTTAGTAATCTTTTTATTTCCTTGGGCATTTTATAAAATTTTATCCTTTGACATAAAATGCGGTTTTTGAGTTTTTGTTTTTCCTTGGTAAATGTAAATTGAAACTGGATCTTGTTCCATGATTACTAACGAAACTAATAGTGAAATACTTACTAATGTTTTTCCTAATATGCGCTACGTGTTCGTAGACGTACTCACTTGATGCAATAAGGTTTTTAAATAGTTCTTTCCAGTGATCCCGGCTATTATTTGTAGTTATTACAGATCTCTTCTGCAATTTAAGACTGATATCCTTGTCTTGTGCTTTATAATCCCAGAAAAAGAATACTATACCCAAGAATTGAGTGCTAATAGGAAAAGTACGTCATCACAATTCATTGGCTGTCACAAACTAATGGAAAACCCTAAGAGCATAACATGCAGATAACGTTCTTTTTGCCAGTATCTTTGTGCGTTCATTGCATGTTCATTAACAATCGACATGGTATTCACCTGTAAAAACTTTGTCACACAGTCTACAAATTTGAGTGCTTAATGCGAAAGAGTTTTCCCTCTTTACATGGAAGTGTCCATCCGGTTTGTTTTGTTTATATTGCCCAATTGTAAACATTCTTGAAGGATTCAGTTGTTTCCTCTAATAGGAATTTGGTGTTTTATCAATGACTGAGGTTGCTGTCATCAAAAAGAACAAGCGTAGCAAATTTTGTGCAACAATTTCCTGTGGTAAGATACTGAAATGTACTTTCAGCGCCAGTGATATATATTTTCATCAGTGCAATGGAATTATCGGAAACTTACTCAGTGCATTGATCCTCCGTAGCTTTAACATTCGGTTTGTTATTCAAGAACCATAGAGCTGGGTCCGGTGTGTTGACTAGGATGAAGCATAGAACTAACTTTCGCGTTGATGTACTGGACACGAGTGATAGCTCTGTATCTCCAGTTGATGATCGTATTAGTTCCATAATTCTGTTCAGAGAGCCGGCCGTTGTGACCGAGCGGTTCTAGGCGCATCAGTCAGGAACCGCGCTGCTGCTAGGGTCGCAGGTTCGAATCCTGCCTCGGGCATGGATGTGTGTGATGTCCTTAGGTTAGTTAGGCTTAAGTAGTTCTAAGTCTAGGGGACTGATGACCTCAGATGTTAAGTCTTAGTGCTCAGAGGCATTTAGCAGTAAGAGTCATCGGATTTTAAAGAAAAATTATTTCTAAGTAATGTAGATAAACGGCAAGGTTAGATTTTCATGTGGCTACTGTAACTACTATACGAAAATTATTTCTCCCTTAATTTATCCTACTGTTTAATGCACAGGAACCAAAACGAAATGCTAAAAGATAAAATTTTGTCCAAGGCAAACATTATATAAATATCGTTTGAGTTTAGTTTGTATCATGGTAACGGAGATCAATTTTGTGTGTGCTGTACTGGGAGAATTCATTTTTTAATGTCATCTAGTTCGGATAGTTTTGACGTAACTGTACCGTTATGATAGGTGGTTCGAAATTCCGTAACTGTTCAGCAATGTAAGGATCACGCGCTTCACATTTTCACTGTGCCACCTTAAGTAGGGTGTAATACTGTGCCGATTTGTATATAGACTCATTGTTAGTGCTGTATTACGCTGAGAAATAGACTTGCCTTGAATTCATTACAACATGCATCGTCCATCCCCATCTCTGTACGTTACTTAATTTGCATTCAATTCTGTGGAAGTGGCTTTCGTGATTCAGTGGAATTTCTAAAGGCCGCTAGGTGTACTGAAATTACTGTTAATTCTTTAAGATTGTTCGCAGTTGATAATGCAGTCGCTGATAAGTATTTTCTCCGATATAACGTCAGTTGGCCAGCCATTAACCGTATGACAGTTGTTACTCTAGCGGTAATATGCTATAGGTTACATTTCTTTTTGTCAACCGACGAACAGTAAAGTGAACTCAGACATGAATCTTAACGCTGGTAATTTGACAAATGTTGAAACATTAACACTTCATTTCGGAAATTTACACAAAAAGTGTACATGGGTATAAGGCAAATCAGTATAGTACATGTGATCAAAAGTATCCGGACACCTGGCTGAAAATGATTTAAAAGTTCGTGGCGCCCTCCAGCAATAATGCTGGAATTTAATATGGTGTTGGCCCACCCTTTACCTTGCTGACAGCATCCACTCTCGCAGGCATACGTTCAATCATGTTCTGGAAGGTTTCTTGGGGAATGGCAGCCTATTCTTCAGAGTGCTGCACTGAGGAGACGTATCGATGTCGGTAGGTGAGGCCTGGAACGAACTCGACGTTCCAAAACATGCCAAATGTGTTCTGTAGGATTCAGCTCAGGGCTCTGTTCAGGCCAGGGATGTTGTCGTGTAACCACTCCACCACAGGCCGTGTATTATGAACAGGTGGTCGATCGTATTGAAAGATGCAATCGCCATCTCCAAATTGCTCTTAAACAGTGGGAAGCAAGAAGGTGCTTAAAACATAAATGTCGGCCGTACTGTGATAGTGCCACGCAAAACAGGGGTGCAAGCCCCTTCCATGAAAAACACGACCATACCATAACACCACCGCGTCCGAATTTTACTATTGGCACTACACATGCTGGCAGATGCCGATCACCGGGCATTTGCCATACCCACACATCGGATCGCCACATTGTGTATCGTGATTCGTCAATGCACACGTTTTTCCGCTGTTCAATCGTCCAATGTTTACACCAAGCGAGGTGCTAACTGTCATAGTACTTGCAGTGGATCCTGATGCAGTTTGGAATTCCTGTGTGATGGTCTGGATAGATGTCTGCCTATTACACATTACGACCCTCTTCAACTGTCGGCGGTCTGTCAGTTAACAGACGAGGTCGACCTGTATGCTTTTGTGCTGTACGTGTCCCTCCGTTTCCCCCTCACTGACACACTGGAAACAGTGGCCTTAGGGATATTTAGGAGTCTGGAAATCTCTCGTACAGACGTGTGACACAAGTGACACCCAATCACCTGACCACGACCGAAGTCCATGAATTCCGTGGAGCGCTCCATTCTGCTCTCACCATGTTTAATAACTACTGAGGTCGCTGGTATGAAGTACCTGGCAGTAGGTGGCAGGACAATGCAGCTAATATGAGAAACGAATGTTTTTGGGGTGTCCGGATACTTTTAATCAGTGTATCAACCTACTATTTGATACATTGTTTACAGTTTGGTGCATGAACACGACAAACTGTATTACTCCAGTAGCTTTATACTTTATGCTGGACGACTATTACGTATCACGTCATGGCATTCCAGAGAAAATTTCTCGCCATGTGTTCAGTATTTTTAGGTATTATCTGTAAATTACACTGTGGCTGGATCGGTACCTGGCTACAATAAAAGATAGGGTTTACAGGTTACGGTTACAATAGAAGCGCATAACTGAAGTCACGAATGTCGCAGCGCTGCGTAGTGCCTTGTTACGGAAATTGTAATTTATTTATTGATTCATTCACCCAGGGATCATCTCGCCATGACTTAGCACTTATAATGCAAATAAACAGCACCAAAATATACAAACAGAACATGTAAGTATGCTGTTATGGGGTAGGACAGATGGTCGGTCGTGGTCTTGGTGAAGGAACCATCCCGGCATTCGCCTGAAAATGATTTAGGACAACGTAACCTAGGATAGCTGGACAGAGGAAACTCCATGCTCCTGATGTCTGTGTCTTAACTGCACTGCTTCATTATATTTGGGTACTAGTGTAAAATGTTAGAAATAGAGAATAATTGAAAATAAGCTACATTTTGACTTAAATAGCCATATTTTCAAGACAACGTGAGTGAATTGTAAGATAAGTTATGAAGCTACTGATAAATAAAAGATTAGTGAAGTGTCTGAATTATGTTACTATTCGGTGCAATTAGCGATTTAGAAACAGTTAATCATCAGATTGTTGCAGTGCATTTATGAGGGGATTAATGAGAACGTGTCGGTTTGTTTTTGAGTGTCAATATGTTCAGAAAAGGGTTAATTTTATTAGGCCTGATATTTCCAATATATCGATCTGCCCGTACAACATATCGTGTGCAGTGAAAACGTTTTGCAGTTATCTTTGTTGCTATGCAAATGCAGTTTGTTGAATTTGACCTAGCAATTTTTTTCTTGTAATGAACGTCGTAAAACAGTGGTCTCAGTCTGCGTGAACTTTAAGTAAGCAGTTTTTGCAGCATAGTCTATGTCAGTCACTTTGTGTCGTAGCAATTTCTCGTTCAAAGAGTCGTTTCTGTACGACCAATAGCTGCTTATAACTTAAACCTCTATTGGCTTGAAGTTTCGAGTGAAACGATTATCACCAGCCAATCTAAAATTATCACGGAAGTCTATTGGTGTCGCTGTTTCGCACAAAAACGTGAAATTATAAAAAAATCTTGCGTCATGGCTATGGCTATGATGCGTTTATACAGTTAAATGATCTTAGTATACTCTACATTATCATGTTCCATTTGCTGTATGTTGTGCGTTCCGCATGACTTTATATTTACCGGCGCCTAGTAGGAGCTGCAACATACTGGCGACTGTTTTTTTTTTTTTTTTTTTTTTTTTTTTTTTTTTTTTTTTTTTTTTGCTGATGGTCGTATCTGTCGAAACTGGGATTGAGTCACGGTCTATTTTACTAACGTGTCGTTGGTATGTAAATAAGAATTTCCTTAAATATTTATTACTTGTGAGTACCACAGAGTTTCTTAGCGAAGTGACTTTCGTAATGCGAAGTAGAATTAATACAATCGTTGTTCATACCAAGAAGATTGTCACTAAGATAGTAGCAGTAAACTGAGAATGGTTCCGGACTAAAATGAATTGTTCCAGCTAAAGTTTGGACATGTTATGTGAAATACGGCAATGATGGAAACAACCTCACTGTACTGCTTTCTATTAGTTGGCCCTCATTGTATGAATTTCTTTTCATAATAAGGGCACTCCAAATCAGTTTTGGTACATCTGCATTTTGAAAAGGAATTTTCAACTATTCCGATTTCGAAAGCTGTTGTCAACTGAGCAAGTTAATTTGACTGAGACAGTACATTACAATTAATAAAGTGAACCTTTTCTGCATTAGGAATATTTTGTAAGTTATGGCATCGTTATCAGTAAGACACGGGTTTCTATGCAAAAAATTATGAATACTCCGTAACATGACAGGGTAATTGTGCTAGGAAACATCCTGTTAAATCTGTTCACGATGTAGCAATTTGACTGTGCTATGGAAAATTACTATTAACTGTGTTAAATGGGGTATACACTGAAAAGTGGGGTTAAAGAAATTGCCATTTCAAGCTGAAATGCCAAAACAGCTAAATCTATCTAAATACATTCAAGGCGCTTTGCCTGTACATGCAGGGTATTGCAGGAGGTATGATCAGCAGTCAGGGATATGACAGTAAAAAGCAAAAACTTCTAGTAAACATGGTCGCCAAAAAGCATATCTTAAGAGCTTCGAGCTCTTTTTCATCTCCACTGCTGTGATACAGATCTCTTCTAGTGGACAAGAGCTCCTAGCCTTAAGGTATGCATTCCAGAGCCCATGTTTACTAGACTCCACTCCTTAGAATGGTCGTTTGCGAGATGTCCCTGAATACTGATCACTTCTCCTGGTACACCCCGTATAGATATGGGGGTTTCATGGTTTGTTACCAGCCATGGTGTACTTCCTTGATTTAGCGTTGTTCATACATTAATCTGTCATACTTCAAGCCCTATATCCCTCCCCCGATGCGGTGCTTCAAGTGCTGGAAGTTCGGCCATATGTCTTCCCGCTGCACTTCCAGCCTCACATGTCGCGATTGCGGACGCCCATCTCATCCCGATACTCCATGTGCCCCGCCTCCCATCTGCGTCAACTGCGGGGAGCACCATTCACCTTGCTCGCCTGACTGCAAAGTCTTTCAGAAAGAGCGCAAAATCATGGAATATAAGACCCTGGACCGGCTGACCTATACTGAGGCCAAACGGAAATATGACAGACTCCATCCTGTGAGAATGACATCTTATGCAGCTGCTGCAACAACTGTGCTAGCTCCATCAGTTTCGAGACTTCCAGCCAGCTCGATAAGCAGTAAGACTCCTCCTGCCCCCTTGCCCGTGGGGGGCTCTACCCAACAGGTTGCTCCTGCACCACCTACCTCAGGAGCAACCTCCTCCCACCCGTCAGGGACGTCCGTCCCCGCTTCTCAGCCGGAGAAGCGTCTAACTTCTTCGGCTCCTCTCGCCCGTAAGAGTTCCCTTGGGACCCTCCCTTCCCAGGGTTCCACCAGCGGGAAGGATGACGGCCACCAGTGGCATAAGTCCTCACCAGCGGCCGGGCGTAGGGCTTCACGATCCTCCTCTGTCCCGGAGACTGAATCGGTGAAGCCTTCCCAGCCGGTGAAACCCAAGGTTCAGCGAGAGAAGTCCAAGAGAAAGACCTCTAAGGCCAAAGAACTTGCGGTGGCACCAGCCCCACCGCACCTTTCGCGCTCTGCGTCTGAGGATGAAGTCGAGATTCTAGCGTCCGCTGAGGACCTTGATCTCGCTGGTCCCTCAGACGCCATGGATGCCTCTCGTACGGGTACTGAATCGGTGGCAGTGAGTGAACAAGCGGCGTAAATTGCCTTCCCAGTCCTTTCACGCCTTTCTCAGCCATGGACAATACCATCCTCCAGTGGAACTGCGGCGGTTTTTTCCACCATTTAGCTGAGCTCCGCCAACTTCTCAGCCTTCGCCCTTTCTTCTGCATTGCTCTCCAGGAAACTTGGTTTCCAGCGATGCGAACCCCCGCCCTCCGTGGCTATCGGGGTTATTACAAGAACCGAGCAGCTTATGAAAGGGTGTCTGGTGGCGTCTGCATATATGTCCTTCACACTCTGCACAGCGAGTCTGTCCCTCTCCAGACGCCTTTAGAGGCTGTCGCTGTACGCGTATGGACGCCACAGGCTGTTACCGTCTGCAGTCTTTACATTCCACCGGATGGTGATGTCTCGCAGCATGTCCTGGCTGCACTGGTCGCCCAATTGCCGCCACCTTTCTTGCTATTGGGCGACTTCAACGCCCATAACCCTCTGTGGGGTGGGTCAGTGGCCACAGGTCGAGGCGCCATCGTTGAACATTTGTTGTCGCAGCTCGATCTCTCGCTGTTAAATGATGGCGCCTTCACACACTTCAGTGTGGCGCATGGCACCTACTCCGCCATTGACCTTTCCATCTGTAGCCATAGCCTCTTACCGTCTGTCCAATGGAGTGTGCATGACGACTTGTGTGGTAGTGACCACTTTCCGCTCTTTTTGTCACTACCACAGCGTCACTCTTCTGGGCGCCCTAGCAGATGGGCTATGAATAAGGCTGACTGGGATTTGTTCTCCTCCACTGCCGCTTTTGAGCCTCTCTCTACTGATGACATTGATGCGGTGGTTCAATCTGTCACCACCGGCATCGTTACTGCCGCCGAATCTGTCATTCCCCGTTCTTCTGGGTCCGCTCGGCGGAAGGCTGTGCCTTGGTGGTCGCCTGAGATCGCTGAAGCGATTAAAGATCGCCGGCGGGCGCTCCAGCGTCACAAGCGACAGCCCTCCTTAGCCCACCTTATCGCCTTCAAACGGCTGCGTGCGCGGGCCCGCCTCCTTATCCGCCAAGGCAAGAAGGAGTGCTGGGAGCGGTATGTGTCCACCATTGGCCTCCATGTCACTCCCTCGCAGGTCTGGGCCAAGATTCGACGCGTCTACGGCTATCGGACCCCTGCCAGCGTCCCTGCGCTCTCACTGACTGGAGCCGTTTGTACCGACTCCGACGTCATTGCAAATAGCTTAGCAGAGCATTTTGCTATGAGTTCCGCTTCTGCGAATTACCCCCAGGCCTTCCGCTCCATTAAAGAGCGGCTGGAACGTCGGAGCCTTTCGTTTCGCAGCACCCACCCGGAATCTTACAATGCTCCATTCAGTGAGTGGGAATTTCGCAGTGCCCTAGCTGCTTGCCCTGATACCGCTCCTGGGCCAGATGGCATCCACTGTCAGATGCTGAAACACCTTTCAGAGGACTGCCAGCGGCGCCTTCTCGATCTTTACAACCGTCTTTGGGTCGAGGGGGAGTTTCCGTCGCAATGGCGGGAAGGCATTGTCATCCCCGTTTTGAAACCTGGGAAGACCCCTCTGGAGGTGGACAGCTACCGTCCCATTAGCCTCACCAACGTTCTTTGTAAGTTGCTTGAACGGATGGTGAGCCGGCGCTTGCATTGGGTACTGGAGTCTCGGGGCCTTCTGGCTCCGTCTCAGGTTGGGTTCCGAAAAGGCCGCTCCGCCACCGACAATCTGGTGAGTCTGGAGTCGGCCATCCGTACTGCTTTTGCCCGCCGTCAGCACCTGGTCGCTGTCTTTTTCGACATGCGGAAGGCGTACGATACGACATGGCGTCATCACATTCTTTCTACGCTTCATGGATGGGGCCTTCGGGGTCCTCTGCCGATTTTTATCCGCAATTTTCTGTCGTGTCGTACCTTCCGCGTGCAAGTCGCGGCCTCGTATAGTTCCTCCCACGTCCAGGAGAATGGTGTGCCACAGGGCTCTGTTTTAAGTGTCTGTCTGTTTTTAATAGCCATTAACGGGCTTGCTGCGGCCGTGGGAAATTCTGTCTCCGCTTCCCTGTATGCTGACGACTTCTGCCTTTATTACAGCTCTACTGGCATTGCAGCTGTTGAACGTCAGCTACAGGGCACTATCCGTAAGGCGCAGTCTTGGGCTGTAGCGCATGGGTTTCTTGCCGACGAACTCCTTGCTGTGGTGGAGACCCACAGGTTTTTGGGGGTGGTTTTCGATGCCCGGTTGACTTGGCTGCCTCATATCCGGCAGCTGAAACAGACGTGTTGGCGGCATCTAAACGCTCTGAGATGCTTGAGCAACACCCGCTGGGGCGCCGACCGCTCTACACTGTTGCGGCTCTACCAGGCGTTAATCCAGTCCCGTCTGGATTATGGGAGCCTGGCTTATGGCTCAGCATCCCCATCTGCGTTACGGATGCTGGACCCGATTCTCCACAGCGGGATACGCCTTGCCACTGGTGCTTTCCGCACCAGCCCTGTGGACAGCGTACTAGTGGAGGCAGGTGTACCTCCACTGCGGTTCCGACGCCAACGTTTGCTGGCCGCTTATGCTGCCCATGTTCTAAGCTCGCCCGGGCATCCAAACTATCGCCTCCTGTTCCCGCGGTCGGTTGTCCGTATGCCAGAACGTCGGCCCCGGTCTGGTTGTACAATAGCAGTCCGCGTCAAAGAGCTTCTCTCTGGGCTCCAGGGTTTCACTGTTCCACCTCCTTTCCGGGCTACTTTGCATACACCCCCATGGTGTGTTCGTCGCCCTAGCCTTCGGCTCGACTTGGCACAGGGCCCTAAGGACTCAGTCCCTCCAGAGGCCTTCCGCCGCCGCTTTTATTCCATCCTGGCCACGTATCAGGGCTCTGGTGTTGTTTACACTGACGGTTCGATGGTTGCTGGTCGTGTCGGATATGCGCTCACTCTAGGGGACCTTTCCGAAAAACGTTCCTTGCCGGATGGCTGCAGCGTTTACACTGCTGAACTGGTCGCCATCTTTCGTGCCCTAGAGTATATCCGCTCCTGCTCAGGTGAGTCCTTCGTTCTCTGTAGCGATTCCCTGAGCGGTTTACGAGCTCTCGACCAGTGTTTCCCTCGTTCTCGTTTGGTGATGGCTATCCACGAGTCTCTGCATACTCTCGCCTGTTGCGGCCGCTCTGTGGTCTTTGTGTGGACCCCCGGTCATGTCGGTATCCCGGGTAACGAACATGTTGACCGCCTGGCGAAAGAGGCCACCAGTATGCCATCTCTGGACGTTGGCTTCCCAGAGACTGATTTGCGGGCAGTCTTCCGCCGCAAAATCTTGGCGCTATGGGAAGATGAATGGCGCGAACTGACAATGCGCAATAAACTCCGTGCTGTCAAGGAGACGACGGCTGTGTGGCGGTCATCCCTGCGAGCCACTCGCAGGGACTCAGTAGTTCTTTGCCGGCTCCGCATTGGCCACTCCCGGCTGACACACAGTTATTTACTGCGCCGGGAGGACCCTCCTCTATGTCGCTGTGGGGCAGCTTTGACAGTGGCCCACATTTTGCTGGCCTGCCCCCTTTTAGCTGTGGTCAGGCAGACATTTGCGCTGCCTGCTACGCTCCCTGCCCTTTTAACAGACGACTCCACTATGGCTGACTTAGTTTTACGTTTTATTCGGGCAGGGGGATTTTATCATTTACTCTGAGTGTTTCTGTTTTATTTTATTGTTTTGTGTTGCTTCTGGCCTTTGGCCTATGGTTTTACACTGATTTTTTAATGTGTCTCTAAGTGGTTGGCCTTTCCTTTTTTATGTCTATGGTCAGCCGACCACCGTCACACTCTGTGTGGTTTTAGTTTGTTTTGTCTTGTCTTTGTCTCAGTATCTCTTGTTCTGTATCGTCTGTGATCTCTTCTGTTCCTTGTTTTTATTCTCTGTGGGTGTTCTTTGTCTTTGGAAAAAGGGACCGATGACCATGGCAGTCTGGTCCCTTTAATCCCCCAAACCAACCAACCAATCTGTCATACTTGCCGTGTGTGAGTATGCTAAAATAATGGCGTTCGTGTTGCGAGCAGCTGGACGGAGAGGCGCTGTGGGCCGCGTGAGCCGGTTCTGGGGCCGGCTGTGCAGGGTGGACACAGTGCTGCGGCAGAGGCTTCACCAGCAGGAGGCGCGCGCCTGAGCCGTCCAGGTCCTTGGCAGGGATATGCAGACTGCGCTCAAGGCGCGCAGTGCCTCACAGTCGCTCCACTACGTCCCGGCAGGTGAATCGCTCCTTGTAATGCTCTACTTATTAGTGCAGTGGCATTCGTATCCGTAGTTAGATCCTGAACGCTTATTTTGCTAGAGTTACATCTGTGAAGTAACGGGCGAGTCGTTGCACCCTGAAAATATAGTAAGTTCAGAGTTAGCGGCCACCGCTCGGCAAGGCGCGGCTCGTTGGCAAGCACGTGATGCCGCACAACAGGCGCACCGCGTGGTCCATCGAGCACGTGGCTGGGAATTCCTTGGTGACGCTGTGCGCCGGAAGGGCCAAAGATGGCGGACTTTGTGAAACCTTAATGGCAGACATTTCACAGTAAGTATAGAAATTAATAGAAGCCAGATGAATCTTGGTATCTCAAAAAGAAACAGGTACATTACCATTATTTGCACGACGATTCTGATGGTGTAGTCAGATTTTCAATACATTTATTAGTTTAAAGTTAAGTATCTGACGATAAATTATACAAGTAACACCCAGAAACGAATTTCCAAAATCTAAACGGTTCATCCGATTTCGTCGATCTACGTGTCTTTAGAAAGCTATTAGAGTAAACCTAAATTGGTATGAATTGCAGGCATGTAACTTAAATAGTACATGAGTTATTGGAGGTCAAAGTGGCCGATTACTATTGATCCCGTCAGGTCATACGTACTCCACAGTTGCACGAAAAAACGGTAGCAGCATGCTTATAAATATTCATCTGTCTTTGTATATATCCGATGTATACTATTTATGAAGAAATTGGTTAAATATTTACTGTGTTTTAGAAAGCACAGAGACATTAGGCTACTGGCCTACCTGTTGCCCCATTTCTTTTGATATGTTTAGTTGTTTATGTATTTAATAATGTGTTAGAGCGTGTTTATGGTCCAGCCGTAGAAATATTTATTTAATTTCGAGTATTTAAACGTAAATCCAATATTTATGTGCTTAAATACGTTTGTGAGAGTACATTGGCTTGGAGGCATGGAGGGAGCATTCTAGCCAATCACAGCGCTCGTTATTGGTGAGACTCTATGGAAGTGGGGAGGAGAATCGTTTTCGAGGGAGGACACGAGGTAATTCAGGCACGGTGGCAGTGCTAGACGAGTACGACACAGGACACGGGAAGTGCTGGACGCGACGAAGCGACGGACGCAGTCCGCGGAAAGACTTGGACAGTGGAGCAGTTTGCGCGTGGTAGCGGAGGATAGAAATATTTCAGAGTGCTGACTTGTGAACTTGAGATTTCCGGGGCTTCTACAGTGAAGGCGTAGTGTGCGTTTAGAAGTGAATATCTCGCAAGCTATGTTCTTAGCTAGTTACGTGCAGTGGGAATCTATTGTTTCCCTGTTATTCAACTTATATTTTATTTAATTGCTGGACCATCAACACCAATAAGTGTTTTGCAGAAATATGCCGCATTCTCAAAAGGACTTCTACTATCGTACTCATAAGACCCACACAATTTAGTGAGGCTTGGATGAGAAGCAAGGTGGTGTTAGAATAAAGCATGATTGCTATCCAACGGTTTTTAGGTAGCATACTCGGATTTTGGCATCTATTACCCTTCCCAAACAAGCATTCTGAGATGGTGTCTGTCAACACAAATTTGTCAATTTTTTCTCCTCAACTGTGCAACTTCAACCCGTTTCAGATCATATAGTAAAGTATACCTTGTTTGTGGCTACAATCTTTCGAATGTACACCCTATGTATTTAGTTACCCAGTGATAATGTTAAATCACGTTTTACCTGTAGCCAAGACTAGCCATAATTATACTGGATAATGTGTTCTCATTTTAACGTAGCATGGGCTGAACAGCACGCTGTGACCCTCCGGACTTCTAGTATTTGTGGGCTCTGAGCACTATGCGACTTAACTTCTGAGGTCATCAGTCGCCTAGAACTTAGAACTAATTAAACCTAACTAACCTAAGGACATCACACACATCCATGCCCGAGGCAGGATTCGAACCTGCGACTGTAGCGGTCGCTCGGTTCCAGACTGCAGTGCCTAGAACCGCACGGCCACTCCGGCCGGCTTCTAGTATGTTTCCTCGAGTGAGTTATAATGGTATAATTTGGATGTTGCAGGTCGACCGTAGCTATACGCATTTCCAGTGGGTTTAAGAAGACAAAGAAGCAGAAGGGAAGGAGGCGGTTGCTAGCAGGTACGCGGGGTGGATCCCTGGTGCCTAGTGGTTGCTCCACAACTTCTACCAGCAGATTATTACGAATGAGACAACTGTATTTTAGATCAATAAACTTATTAAAATCTACATAATGTGTTTCGTTTACTATTCCATATCTAATTTTTATTAAATTTAAATACACAGTAAACGGATTAATTCCCATAGGTAACAGTGGTGTGTTACATTTGGTTCAATAACACATCGTTCTGTAAGGTATATACAGAAACAAAAGATATTATTTTACTTCCACTCGACTACCTACGTAAGGAGTGCTACAATTAAAAATATTACTGTACTTACGTTGAAAGTTACCTATTGACTTTAGTAGCGCAAATCAGGAGCAATTGATTTTGAGCAATGAATGAAGAGTACAGACAAATTAACTGTATTTACTAAAAAAACTTTTTGTATTTAGAAAATATATTGCATCAAAAGGAAAGCAACATTTTCACGCATGCATCAAAGATGATGTGCAGCAAGGCGAATCACACTTCGATAAGAAATTGTGCTGTAACAAAATCTACACAGGCTGATTACGGAGGAATATTAAATACCTTAGGAGGATGTTCCAAAGGCGGATTCAGATAAAACATTCCATATATGTCCAATCCTTGTGGGTTACAGAGATACAACTGTTTTAATCTGAACCAGTCAATTACAGAGCGTGTCACTCAAAGGCAAGTGATGAAGTTCAAAGCTGATTTTCGTAAATTCCACCTCCGACTTAAATGCACTACTGAATTCTCTCAACACCAGCTGTACTTCTCCTCAAGTGGTCTTGGCGTTTTTAACGTGGGCAAAAGTGTTCGTAATGCGAATGATCAATTCATCTCTTGTTTCCTTTTTTTGGTTATCTTCACCTTTCAACCATACCCACAGGCTAAATTATAAATGGGAACGATCTGAGGACCTTGGTGACCAAGAAACGTGACCATTTCTACCGATTAGTCTTCTGGGGGATGTCATAACTTTTTTTTTTCTTTATCGTCTGCAGAGTTAACATTATCTAAATCGTAATTCAGCACCATATAAGATTGACTATTCACCGCCATTCGACACCAGCGAGCAACTGGAGATGTCTCTATCAGATACAAAGTCTTTAATACACAATTCATTTGTAATTTGGCAGCAGCGAATGGGAAAATTACACACATACATTGCCCAAAACACATGTATATACGAGATTTTAAGTGCAAATTCGTACCTGTAATCACAAATATAAGTAACCGTTAAATATATTCCCGGTCTTGCAAGTTGGCTGCGGATCTATCTCAGTATTGCTTGCCATTTAGGTGTACTGTGAGGCGAAAGGAATTTTATTCCAACAATACTCCAACATATGACCATTTGCAGTTTCTAAGGCTAGGATAAAGCACAACCTTCCCAGTGGTTTCTTTTTTCGTAGTGTTAAAAATAAGAACAAAATATATTACTTTGTGTGCATATGTAGCGCAGACTACAGGTGTAAACAATGTTTCTTGATCTTTGTACAGGGCCAGAAACACGATCAATTGTTACTACCTGTTTGATACTATTGTAGGGTAAACTCGTAGACATCCATTCGTTTGCTAAAACCACTGCTTCTATGCATAGGACGGGTGTACAACAGCATCTTGTCCACGACATTTTAGATGCATTGTAATCATGACCATTTTAACAGATCCGCTGTGAACGGAGCTTTAAAAAAACAATTTTTTCTTCGTGCCCCCACCTCACCGCCCTCTTAATCCAGTAAACGATCTTTATTCCAACTTTTTTGACCAGTACACCAACGTATGACTATTCGTGGTTGCTATGGTTGGCAATAGCATGACATCTCCTAGTATTAAGAATGGGTACAGATACTAGTAGGAGGAATGCGAAGAATAGCTGACAATAGATCACCACAGTACTCGGAACGATTGTAAGCTCTGCAGACACTTACGTTGTTCGGTGTACTTCTAACCAGGTGCATATGTGAGTGGGACTTCCTATGTCTCTTAATGTGCTAAAGAATCTGTCCTAACATCTTCCACCAGTACTCCAACTTATGGCTAACCACCATTATTTACAGTAAAAATTCTAATACCTCCCTGTGTTTAAAGCAGTATGTAAGCCTTGCATGCACATTTTTTTTGCTATAGCTTCCTCCTCATACACACAAATTACAGTAAATAATCAATTGAAGACATAAAGTACAGTAAATAAGACTTCTTTTAGGTTTTTTGGCGGAGGTAGAGATTACGAAAAAGTATAACCTTGCACAATCTGTTTATTAAACTCTGCATGTACCTTTACAAACAGAAAACAACCGTTTCTTTATTTTTCCTTGGTGTAGTTTTAATAACATCCAGCTTAATTTTCAACTTGCAGTTTAAATCTACATTTGACGTACTAACTCCTTCTCAATCCAGTAATCTGACAAGTATGAAGATATGTTCTCGAACTACAATTTATCGTAATTTTTTCCTGTAAACTACCTGTTTTATTGCTGTAACTATTACTTCCGTTCCTTTCTGCAAATCTTCCAGTCGAAAGTATTCGTGTAGTTTAATTTTTACCTGTTATTTGTTGTTACACACATCTTACTGGGTGTTCGCTGCCAACTCTTCTGCAGCACATTTTTGTGGAGTTTGCGTATTGAACTTTAAGTTTACTGCTTTTGCAAAGGAATTACTATTAAAGGTTGTTATTCCGTTGGCTTTAAGCTATGTGAACTGCTCCTCTGTTGCTAAGTGAATGTCACCATCTCCACAATTCGATATAATGTAATCACCCTTTTTAAGCAGATCCAGATGGGAGTGGAGTTTTATAAAAAGATTTTTCGTATGTACTTTTAAGTAGTGAACATTATCCAATCAATCCCCCATGCGGGCTCGGGGGTTAAATAGGCCCGAGGTATTCTGCCTCTCATAAGAGGCGACTAAAAGGAGTCTCTCACTTTTCGGCCTTTATGTGATGGTCCCCAGTAGGGTTTGACCTCCATTTTTCAAAACTTTCCCGAAGAGCGAGCCAACTGGGGAAGGGCGCCTTACATGGTGCATCGTGTCCATCATGCATTGAGATCTTTATCCCACTTTCTCATCGTCGCATTGCAGTCCCGCCCATTCTCCATCTCTTGGGCGAGGACATCCTCCTGGGTGCGTTTTCCACCATGTACTATGCAGTGTCACTTTCTGTGCCGACGATGACCATGTACTTCTTTGTACCTCATATCCAGCACGGTAGCCAGTCCGTTGTGGTGGGTCCGTCATGTACCCTGTTGGTTGTGGCCCCCTGACAACACAGGGATCGCTCTGCTGACGCCTGCGCTGTTAACTCCCACGTATTGTAGGGAGTAGATGCCTGTCACCCGGAGGCATCTAGATTCCCGGCAACGGCAATCCTGCCAGGTGGCCTTTGCTGCGACTGGGTGGCGCCCGTGGTGAGGGCCCCTGGTCGGAGTGGGTGGCATTAGGGTGGATGACACGCCATGAAGCGTAGTACGTCATCTCTTGCTAGTAGTATGCCACCAGCAGTCTCTAAGCGGGCAAAGTCTAATTACAATGCTAAGAAATATGACCCCAAGTCGTTCCTGTTCCCAGCCACACAATAAGAAGAACACCAGGCTAAGGATGGCAGTGAAGATTATTCGCCCCAGTACCTCGTATGTACGAGAGTTGGTGGGGAATCTTTCATGTCCATGAAGCCTCAGTTTTTTGTGGAGCATTTGGAGGACAAGTTTGGGGAGGTGGAGGGCTTGTCCAAAATGCGTTCTGGGTCAATTTTGATAAAAATAGAATACTCTTCCCAGTCACGTGCATTACTTGCTTGTGGAAAGTTGGGGGATGTTTCTGTTACCATCACACCTCATAACAACCTAAATAAGGTCCGGGGTATAATATTTCACAGGGACCTTCTTTTGCAGTCTGACGACGAGCTGCACGCAAATTTAAAGTGGTGAGGTGTTCATTTCGACCAGCGCTTCCATCGGCGTCCAAGGAATAACCAGGTTGCCACCAGTGCCTTCATTTTGGCCTTCGAGGGTCACACATTGCCCGAGAAGGTCAAGGTGATCGTCTACCACTATGACGTAAAGCCATATATCCCTCACTCGATGCAGTGCTTTAAGTGCTGGAAGTTCGACCATGTGTCTTCCTGCTGTACTTCCAGCCCCACTTGTCGAGATTGTGTACGTCCATCACATCCAAATACTTCATGTGCCCCGCCTCCCATCTGTGTCAACTGCAGAGAGCATCACTCACCTTGCTCACCAGACTGCAAGATTTTCCAGAAAGAGTGGAAAATCATGGAATATAAGGCCATGGACCAACTGGCCTACACTGAGACTCAGAGGAAATTTGAGCACCTGCATCATGTGGCTATGACCTCCTCATACGCCGCCGCTACACGACCAGTTTTTGCCTCATCAGTTCCTCGAACTCCTGTCATCTCTTAGAACTGGGAGACTACACCTATCGCCTTGATGGTGGGGGGGCCACTTCCCTCCCTTTTGCTCCTTCACCACCTTCTTTGGGAACCCCCCCCCCCCCCCCCAAACCATCGGGGATTTCAGTCTCCACTTCTGAGCCAGAGAAGCGTAAGGCTTCTTTGTCTCCTCTCGCTAGGAAGGGGTCCCTTGGGTCACTCCCTTCCCAGGTTTCTGCTAGTGGGAAAGCTGACTCGCCAGTGGCTGAAGAGCCCAAAAGCAGCTAGTCGTAGTAGGGCTTCACGCTCATCCGCAGTCCCAGAGACTGATTCAGTGAAGTCCTCCCAGCGAGGGAAACCCAAGAAACAGCGCGAGAAATCGAAAAAGAAGACCCCCACGAACAAGGAACATGCGGTGGCACCCACACCACCGTTATCTACAAGCTCTGCGTCTGAGTTGGGTTGAGATTCTGGCTGTACCCTCAGACACAATGGATATAAATTGCTCAGGCAAAAAGTCGGTGGCAGCAGGTGACCCTGAGGCATAAATTGCCTCATTGAATGTTCCATGCCTTCCCAGTCTCACAATGATGTCGTCCTCTAGTGGAATTGCGGCGATTTTTTCCACCACCTGGCTGAGCTATGGCAACTGTTAAGCTTTACACCTGCTTTCTGCATTTCTCTCCAGGAAACCTGGTTCCCGGCAATGTGGAACCCTTGCCTTCCACGACTATAAGGGATACTACAGGAACTGTAGCGACTATAATCGAGTGTCAGGTGGAGTTTGCGTTTATGTCTTAAACTCAGTCTATAGTGAACCTGAGCCACTTCAAACCCCTCTTGAAGCTGTGGGTGTCAGAATATGGACGACGCAGGAAATAACTGTGTGCAATGTCTCTTAAACCAAATGGTGCAGTACTCCTGAATGTATTAGCTGCACTGATTGATCAACTCACTAAACCTTTCCTACTTTTGGAAGATTTTAACGCCCATAACTACTTGTGAGGTGACACCGTGCTTACTGGCCGAGGCAGAAATGTCGAAACTTTACTGTCTCATTTCGACCTCTGCCTCTTAAATACTGGGGCTGTCAACATTTCAGTGTGGCTCGAGGTAGTTACTCAGCCATTGATTTATCAATTTGAAACCCAGGACTTCTCCCCTCTATCCACTGGAGAGCACATGACGACCTGTGTGGTAGTCACCACTTCCCCATCTTCCTGTCACTGCACCGGCGTCAGGCCCACAGAGGCCTGCGCAGATTGACTTTAAACAAGACGTACTGGGAAACATTCACCTCTGATGTCACTGTTGACTCTCTCCCACATGGTAATACCGATGTGATGGTTGATCAGGTGACTACCACAATCGTTTCTGCGGCAGAAAGCGCGATTCCTCGCTCTTTAGGGTGCCTGCGGTGAAAGACAGTTCCTTGGTGGTCGCCAGAAGTCGCTAAGGCAATTAAGGAGCATCGCCGAGCTCTACAGCGACATAAGCAACACCCTTCCCTGGATCACCTAATAACCTTTAAGCGGCTCAGTGCCCGTGTACGCCAGCTTATAAAACGTTAGAAACAGGAGTGTTTGGAGAAGTACATGTCGACCATTGGGTGCCATACGTCACCTTCCCAAGTCTAGACGATGATCAAACGTCTTTTTGGGCACCAGACCCCAACAGGTGTCGCTGGCGTTACCGTCAATGGCGTGCTATGCGACGCAAACGCGATTGCCGAGCACTTTGCAGAGCACTGTGCTCGAGCCTCTGCGTCGGAGAACTACCACCCAGCCTTTCGCACCCTCAAACGGCGGATGGAAAGGAAAGTCCTCTCGTTCACAACACGCCACAGTCAACCCTATAATGTCCCATTTAAAGAGTGGGAGCTCCTGGGATGGATCGGATCCACAGTCAGATGATTAAACGTCTCTCGTCTGACTACGAGCGCCATCTCCTCGTCATCTTCAACTGGACATGGTTCGATGGCGTCTTTCCATCGCAAGGGCGGGAGAGCACCAACGTTTCGGTGCTTAAACCCGGTAAAAATCCTCTTGACGTGTATAGCTATCGGCCCATAAACCTCACCCAAGTTCTTTGTAAGCTGCTGGAACGTATGGTGTGACGGTGGTTTGGTTGTGTCCTGAAGTCACGTGGCCTACTGGCTCTGTCAGGGCAGTTCCCGCCAGGGACACTCTACCACTGATAATCTTGTGTTCCTCGAGTCTGCTATCAGAACAGTATTTTCCAGACGTCAACCCCTTGTAGCCGTCTCTTTTTTCTCTACACAAAGCGTATGACACCACCTGGGGACATCATATCCTTGCCACATTATGGGGATGGGGTCTCCGAAGCCCGCTCCCGATTTTATCCAGAATTTCCTGACGCTCCTTACTTTCCGTGTCCAAGTTGGTGCCTCCCATAGTTCCTCCCATATCCAGGAGAATGTGGTTCAGCGGGGCTCTGTATTGAGTGCATCACTATTTTTAGTGGCCATTAACGGTCTAGCAGCAGCTGCAGGGCCATCTGTCTCACCCTCTCCGAATGCAAACGACTTCTGCATTTTGTACTGCTCCACCAGTACTGGTGTTGCTGAGCGGCGCCTACAGGGAGCCATCCACAAGGCGCAGTCATGGGCTCTAGCCCACGGTTTCCAGTTTTCGACCGCTAAGTCGTGTGTCATGCTATTCTGCCACCGTCGTACCGTTCATCCGGAACCAGAACTTTACCTTCATGACGATCCACTCACTGTAGTGCAGACATATCGATTCTTAGGACAGGTTTTCGACGCCCAACTGACTTGGCTACCTCACCTTCGTCACCTTAAGCAGAAGTGCTGTCAGCACCTCAATGCCCTCCGCTGCCTGAGCAACACCAACTGGGGTGCAGATCGCTCTGCGCTGCTGCAGCTCTACGGAGCCCTTGTTCAATCCCGCCTTGACTATGGGAGTCTGGCTTATGGTTGGGCGGTGCCCTCAGCGTTGCGTGTACTCGACCCAGTGCACCACTGTGGCGTTCGCCTAGCGACGGGAGCTTTTAGAACGAATCGGGTGACCAGTGTCCTAGAAGAGGTCGGAGTCCCTCCATTGCAGATCCGATGTGCACAACTGCTCGCCAGTTACGTTGCACACATTCGTAGTTCTCCTGAGCATCCGAATTACCGTTTCCTTTTTCCACCCGCGGCAATTCATCTCCCGCATCAGCGGCCCAGGTCAGGGCTAACGATTGCGGTTGGCGTGCGATCCTTTCTGTCTGAACTGCAGTCCTTCCCTTTACCACCTCTCATCCAGGTCCGTCCGCATACACCTCCATAGTGTACACCTGGGCCGCAGATTCGTCTGGACCTTTCACATGACCCTAAGGACTCAGTTACTCCTGCCGCTCTCCGCTGTCGCTTCCTCTCGATTCTTGACGTGTTCCGGGGCTCACAAGTGGTTTACACCAACGGTGTTGGCTTCACCTACGTCCACAGAGGCCATTTTGAACAGCATTCCTTGCCCGATGGCTGCAGTGTATTCACTGCAGAGCTCGTGACCATCTCTCGTGCACTTCAGTATATCCGTTCATGCCCCGGGGAATCGTTTCTTCTGTGTACTGACACCTTGAGCAGCCTACAAGCTATCGACCAGTGGTACCCGCGCCACCCTTTGGTAGCGTCCATCCAGGAGTCCATCTATGCCCTGGACCGGTCCCGTCGCGTTCAGTGGTGTTTGTGTGGACCCCAGTTATTCGTTAGTCGACACCACATGCAAGCTGTTGGCACAGAGCAGAGTGGACCACATTGTTTGTTGATGTTTAATTCTTAAAAAGTGTTGCACAGGGTCAGACACACGATCCATTCTGTTGTATATTGTAGCCTCCAACCTGGTAATTCCATGTTATTCAGCCAAAGAAGACGAAAAAATTTCTCATAGTCGTGTGTATGGACACTTTATAAAATCTATAAGGTGGTTGCCAATAACTTTGTTCACTCCTCGGCTTGTGATCTGACATACAGATTTGTTGTACAGGGTGAACCATTTTAATCCACAATGGGGAATAACTCAGGATAGAGATGAGATACAGCAAAACGTTTTAGATAAAGGTTGTAGGTGACAGATGTGTCACGCAATGCTACTAATGGCCGTAACCTTGCAAGTGATTTTCAGGGTGATTTGGAGGTTAAAGTGATTTTTTAAAATGGTAATCCTAATATTTAAATGAAGATTTGAAAAGAGCTACCAATTTTACGGTATAAAATGCTACATTATTGAAGGTCATGGCAAAGTTCGAAGAAGGTCAAATAAGAAAATGTTTTTTTTCAGTTGTATTGGGGATTAACTCGGAAGAGAGGAGAGATACAACAAAACATGTTAGATACAAATTGGAAGGAGCATAAATTGTCACATATCATTACCAATAACCATGATCAGAAAGGTAATTATCGAAGGTTATTCCAAAGTTGAGTTTTGTTTCATGAAAACCCTTATTTGTGACGTCGGATTTGGAAAAAGCGAAGACAGATTTGAACTTTGAGTTTTAACTAAAGTGTTTTTTGGCTAATTAATACATCACAACGTATAAATGTTATGTTAACATTTGCAATAAAGAACAAACTCAAATAAAACGTATATCACTGATTTACAAGTCACTGAGCGAGCCCCCTCACCTATCATTCCTCGGTATGCCCCTTCCAATTTGCATCTAAAATTGTATTTTGATGTATCCCTTCTCTGCTCCGACTTAATCCCCGCTACGACTAAAAACGCATTGGATTCATTGATCTTCATTGAACGTTGCCATGACCTTGAATAATTTATCATTTCTTACGTAAGATTTACGGTTCTTTTCAAATCTTAAATCAAACATTAGTGTTCCCATTTTAAAAAACTGCTTTAACGACCAAATCGTCTTGAAAATCACTTTCAAGGTCACAGTCATTAGTAGCAATTCGTTACCTTCTTTGCCACCTACATCTGTATCCCGATTTATCCTCCATTACGGATTAAAACGGTCCACTCTGTGTATATTTATAGTTGTAGCTTAACCACGTTAAACAGCCAATCCCAACTTTCTTATTGTTGGCCTCAATCACACTGCTGCTTCCCTGGAGGTCTCCTTCCATGCAGAAGCCGTGCTTTGATGTTAGGGACCAACATCTGCATTTTATTACAAATCCCAGAAAAAATCTTGTATTATGCCCAAATTCAAAAGGTAATAGTCGTCTGCACAAATCTACCCCAGCACAGCAGGCAGCTCTGCCATTAGAACGTCCATTTTAGCGCCGGCTAGATCCACTTTATATGGTACAGCCATAGGCTGTTTATATTTCCTCGAAATAGCTTCTAGTGCATCCTCGTCGATTTTTCCAGTATTTCTCTTGCTATCACTCTGTCGTTCCATTGTAGGAGAAGAGGAAGCTTCGCCTTTACACCATGTCTCACAGAGACGAACTTGGAGAAATACTACGCAGACAGCAGTTAAATGATGCACACATCTCTTTCTATAAGTTCACACACATCCACTTCTCTAACTGTTCCTAACGGTCCACTTAATTACAGATTTTAAAAACCATAAATTTATCGCCAAACGGTTCTGTAAGGGATGTAAGTTCACTTAAATTTTTCCTGCTAAGAAGAATGCTATGTTGGTGTACTTCATACAATCAATATCAGTAACAAGATTGTTTATGTTCTCCAGTACTAACCTCAAACCAAAGCGCTTGTCGGTTGGTCTCTCCTTCCTCCATAATAGCTCAGCTATGTTTAGCAAATTCCACTACCACAGAAGACTGACTATTTGTGGCTGTGTAGCCTCCTTTTATACTTTAAAGAATCAACATAGCAGCACTCCTGTAAGGCGCCGATACTTTGGTCACCTTACGTGCAAGGATTATCCATTAAGAATCATCAGTTACGTAATTATACAGGTATTGTATATCTAGAGAGATCGATGATTAGGAGAGATGTCACTTTATTAACAGGAAGGCTTCTCCCTAACACAATAAAATTCCATGTGCTGGGAAAATTAAATTTTTCCCTGGCCGTATCAAAGAAGAGGCAGGGAGCATCCCTAAGGGCTGTGGGCAGCGGAGGGGGCCGCCCACCCGAAGAGGCTGACTGTGAGAGCCGTCCAAGCAAAGCCGGACCAGGGCGAGGTTACAATTATAATCCGGTGACCGTGTACCCGTCGGTCGTTTCGCGCCAAAATGAGGCTGTGAAACGATGTCATTGGTCGGAGGTTCTAGCATGCGTTTGCTTGAATCTGTTGAGAAAAATCTCGGAGGTTCTGTAAGTGCTGTGTAGACTGGCGAGCAGTTTCACATGCTACAAGGGTGGGAGGAAATCATTCCGAATGGAGAGCCGTGACTGGCTGTGTCCAAAACGGACACTGGAATAATGGGGGCCTGGTAGCGTGTGTACCCGCAGTCTAGCGGGAAGAGGCAAGCAGGACAATCACAGAGCAAGGCTGCTCTTAGACGTTGCTGGCAAAGCGTCCAGTGACTAGTCTCTCTCTTCTTAGTGCAGTGCTGATTGCACTACCTGAAATAGAAGCAATTTGTTTCTCTGTAGAGAGAGGAACAGGTTGGTGCTTCGTTGAGGCTCTTTTAGTGTTGAGACCTGCCCATTTACGCTCGTGCTCAGGAGAGACACTCCTGCTCCTGGCCAGTGTAGGCAAGCAGACTGCAGAGTCTTGTAAACGATTGCGATAGCTGAGTATCGTACACAATAATACGTCCATTGTGTAGCCATATTTATTTTCTGAACGCCACGCTGCGTCTCCACGGCGCCGCCAGTCTTCTACGACGCGGAAGTTCCACACTTTGCTGATCACTTGGGGGACAGTTGCGCATCGAGGTAATATAAGGAACAGTAAAGTTAAATTCGTATAGTTCCAGTGGTTCGTCTCTCTTAAGTTTTTCGTTGTCTACGCCAGCTTAAATGGTGGTTAGAACTAAAAAATGGGTTAACAGTATCAACCTTTGCAGTGTTCTTAACGAACGTAAATGGGACGCTTTTTGGACAGCTAGACGTTGTGCCAGTCTTGGATAGGGTAAACAGCATACTTTATAATTGTATATTTATTTGGATTCCATTTTGTATTTTCTGCACTTTCTTTTTATTTTATAACTAAACATTTATTAAATGAATCCTCTTTTTTCATTTTTAACTAGGATTAGTCCCTATACTCATCCTGTATACACATCTACATCTACATGGTTACTCTGCAGTTCGCACTTAAGTGCCTGGCAGAGGGTTCATCGAACCATTTTCATACTACTTCTCTACGATTCCACTCTCGAATGGCGCGTGGGAAAAAGGAACACCTAAATCTTTCCGTTCGAGCTCTCATTTCTCTTATTTTATTATGATGATCATTTCTCCCTACGTAGGTGGGTATTAACAAAATATTTACTCATTCGGAAGAGAAAGTTGGTGATTGAAATTTCGTAAATACACTCCTGGAAATTGAAATAAGAACACCGTGAATTCATTGTCCCAGGAAGGGGAAACTTTATTGACACATTCCTGGGGTCAGATACATCACATGATCACACTGACAGAACCACAGGCACATAGACACAGGCAACAGAGCATGCACAATGTCGGCACTAGTACAGTGTATATCCACCTTTCGCAGCAATGCAGGCTGCTATTCTCCCATGGAGACGATCGTAGAGATGCTGGATGTAGTCCTGTGGAACGGCTTGCCATGCCATTTCCACCTGGCGCCTCAGTTGGACCAGCGTTCGTGCTGGACGTGCAGACCGCGTGAGACGACGCTTCATCCAGTCCCAAACATGCTCAATGGGGGACAGATCCGGAGATCTTGCTGGCCAGGGTAGTTGACTTACACCTTCTAGAGCACGTTGGGTGGCACGGGATACATGCGGACGTGCATTGTCCTGTTGGAACAGCAAGTTCCCTTGCCGGTCTAGGAATGGTAGAACGATGGGTTCGATGACGGTTTGGATGTACCGTGCACTATTCAGTGTCCCCTCGACGATCACCAGTGGTGTACGGCCAGTGTAGGAGATCGCTCCCCACACCATGATGCCGGGTGTTGGCCCTGTGTGCCTCGGTCGAATGCAGTCCTGATTGTGGCGCTCACCTGCACGGCGCCAAACACGCATACGACCATCATTGGCACCAAGGCAAAAGCGACTCTCATCGCTGAAGACGACACGTCTCCATTCGTCCCTCCATTCACGCCTGTCGCGACACCACTGGAGGCGGGCTGCACGATGTTGGGGCGTGAGCGGAAGACGGCCTAACGGTGTGCGGGACCGTAGCCCAGCTTCATGGAGACGGTTGCGAATGGTCCTCGCCGATACCCCAGGAGCAACAGTGTACCTAATTTGCTGGGAAGTGGCGGTGCGGTCCCCTACGGCACTGCGTAGGATCCTACGGTCTTGGCGTGCATCCGTGCGTCGCTGCGGTCCGGTCCCAGGTTGACGGGCACGTGCACCTTCCGCCGACCACTGGCGACAACATCGATGTACTGTGGAGACCTCGCGCCCCACGTGTTGAGCAATTCGGCGGTACGTCCACCCGGCCTCCCGCATGCCCACTATACGCCCTCGCTCAAAGTCCGTCAACTGCACATACGGTTCACGTCCACGCTGTCGCGGCATGCTACCAGTGTTAAAGACTGCGATGGAGCTCCGTATGCCACGGCAAACTGGCTGACACTGACGGCGGCGGTGCACAAATGCTGCGCAGCTAGCGCCATTCGACGGCCAACACCGCGGTTCCTGGTGTGTCCGCTGTGCCGTGCGTGTGATCATTGCTTGTACAGCCCTCTCGCAGTGTCCGGAGCAAGTATGGTGGGTCTGACACACCGGTGTCAATGTGTTCTTTTTTCAATTTCCAGGAGTGTAGATCTTGCCGCAAAGAAAACCGCCTTTGTTTCAGTGACTGCCACCCTAACTCGACTATCACATCAGTGAGATTCTCAACCCTATTGCGCGATAACACGAAACGAGTTGCCCTTCTTTGCACTTTCTTGATGTCCTCCGTCAATCCTACCTGGTAAGGATCCCATATCGTGCAGCAATATTCCAGCGGAGGACGGACAAGTGTAATGTAGGCTGTCTCTTTAGTGGGTTTGTCGAATCTCCTAAGTGTTCTGCCAACAAAGCGCAGTCTTTGTTTCGCCTTCCCCGCAATATTATCTGTGTGATCTTTCCAATTTCAGTTGCTCGTAATTGTAATTCCTAGGTATTTAGTCGAATTGACAGCCCTTAGATTTGTGCGACTTATCGTATACCCAAAATTTATCGGATTTCTTTTCGTACCCATGTGGGTGACCTCGCACTTTTCTCTGTTTAGTACTGATTGCCACTTTTTGCACCATACAGAAATTCTCTCTAGATCATTTTGTAATTGGAACTGATCGTCTGATGATTTTACTAGACAGTAAATTACAGCGTCATCTGCAAACAATCCAAGGGGGCTGTTCAGATTATCACCTAGATCATTTATATAAATCAGGAACAGCAGAGGGCCTATGACACTACCTTGCAGAACGCCAGATAACACTTCTGTTCTACTCAATATCTTATCTAAATCATTTTCCTAATCGTTTTGATCATCTGATGACTTTACAAGACAGTAAATGACAGCATCATCTGCAAACAGTCTAAGACGGCTGCTCAGACTGTCTCCTATGTAGTTAATATAGATCAGGAACAATAGAGGGCCTATAACACTTCCTTGGGGAATGCCGGATATTATTTCTGTTTTACTCGATGACTTTCCGTCTATCACTACGAACTGTGACCTCCCTGAGAGGAAATCACGAATCCAGTCACACAACTGAGACGATACTCCATATGCACGCAATATGATTAATAGTCGCTTGTGAGGAACGGTATCAAAAGCCTTCTGGAAATCTAGGATTATGGAATCGATCTGAAATCCCTTGCCGACAGCACTCATTACCTCATGGGAATAAAGAGCTAGCTGTGTTGCACAAGAACGATATTTTCTGTATATTTTTTTTTATATTATTGCTAAGAAAGGCGCTATTGTGTCTGCATACTCTGAGAGGAACCTAATTGGTATACCATCTGGACAGGAAGACTTGCTTTTCTTAAGTGATTTGAGTTGTTTTGCAACACCTGAGATATCTACTTTTATGTCACTCATGCTAACTGCCGTTCTGGTTTCGAATTCTGGAATATTTACTTCGTCTTCTTTCGTGAAGGAATTACGGAAAACTGTATTTAGTAACTCCGCTTTAGTGGCACCATCATCGGTAACATTTCCAACGGTATCGCGGAGTGACGGTATGGACCGTTTTTTGCCACTGGTGTACTTTACACACGACCAGAATCTCTTTGGGCTTTCTACCATATTTTGATACAATATTTCATTGTCGAAACTATTAAAAGCATCTCGCATTGACGTCCGCATCAAATTTCGAGCTCCCGTGAAACTTAGCCAGTCTTGGGGCTTTTAATTTCTTCTGAATTTGGCATGCTTTTTTCGATGCTTCTGCGATAGTGTTCTGGCGTGTTTTGTGTCCCGTCTCTTATTAACTTTTGCGGTATGAATCCATCTATTGCTGTCGATACTGTATCTTGGAATTTGAGCCATATCTGGTCTACATTTACATAAGTACCTTGGAAGGAATGGACATTCTCTCTTAGGAAGGCGTCAAGCGAATTTTAATGTGCTGTTTTAGAGAGATATAGTTTGCGTTTATTTTTAGTGGTTTTGGTTGATATGGTTTTGAGCCTCGCTGCAATAATCTTGTGTTCACTAATCCCTGTATCCGTCATGACGCTCTCTATTAGATCAGTATTATTTGTGGCTAAGAGGTGAAGTGTGTTTTCACAACCATTTAAAATTTGTATGGTCTCATGAAATAATTATTCAAAGCAATCCTCAGAGATAGCATTTAGTACAATTTCGGAAGCTGTTTTCTGTCTACCACCGGCTTTGAACATGTATTTTCGCCAACAAATCGAGGGTAGATTGAAGTCTCCACCAATTAGAACCGTATGAGTGGGGTACTTATTTGTAATGAGATTCAAGTTCTTTGAAGCGTTCAACTATTATATGATATGAGTCGGGGGGTCGGTAGAAATAGCCAATTATTATTTTGGTACTGCTGTTGAGTATAACCTCTACCCATAGTAATTCGCAGGAACTATTTCAACTTCACTACAAGATAAACTACTACCAACAGACACAAACACACCACCACCTACTTTATTTAATCTATCCTTTCTGAACACGGTTTGTGCCTCTGTAAAAATTTCGGCAGAATTTATCTCCGGCTTTAGCCAGCTTTCTGTTCCTATAACGATTTCAGCTTCAGCAACATTAGATAAGGAATAGATGTATATTGGGACGGATCAGTTAAATTAATCTTTCATGCCAAGAATACCTCAGTGTTCTAGCGAAAACATAGCCAGAGTCAGATAGCGATAGTTAGGGTGTAATGCATTTTCATAGCCCATTCTCTTCCCAGGTATAAAGTTCTATTGTGATGTAAGCTGGTAGATAACCAGTCGCTTGCTACGCTGCTACTTCTAAAAATGAGGTACAGGGAAAATAACTCGTTCACATATGCTATGTCCACGTACTTCGTATAGTGTTATCCGTGTAGTGCGACTTCGTGTGACGCATATTCTGGATTCGGATTCACCTGCAGGAATGCACTTCGTTATGCAGTAGAGAAATGGTTTACAAAACACCTATGAGCAGGTTGTTTTCTTTTCGATTTTTTGGAAATTTGTGGTCATCAGATCCTAGGCTTAAACACTACTTAATCTAACTTAAACTAACTTACACACAAACAAACACACGCCCGAGGGAGGACTCGAACCTCCGACGAGGGGACCCGCGTGAACCATGGCAAGGCGCCTGAAACCGCGCGGCTACCCCACCAGCCTCGTGCCCCTTTCGGATTAATGAAAGGGGTATTCCTTTATTATTCGTCATAGGAGCGCTGGTCAGTCAACAAGAAGCTTCTGTGGTTTGTGATTGTACCAATCAAACTGATAGTCAGAAAAAGACGAGCTTACTACGATGAGCAAATTACATTTCCAAATCAGGAAAACTGATGCATATGCTGTGATACGTTTCGGCTATGCTAGCGGCGGTAATATGTTATTACCATTTCATCCTCGATAAATAGGGACTTCTTGTAATAAAAAATTGGTAGTGTCTAATACAGCTTGCATTAGCCTCGTTGCTTCTTGGCGCAGCCTGCCTGCTTATCGCTACACAGTCGACGGGCAGAGTGGGGAATCCTCGCCCGGAGATTGCAGCCGTGCCGTAGCAGTCTTGCCGACCGGTCGCGTACGGACGCCGGGGGCCTGCGATATACGTATTTTTTACATAATGCGCGTTTTCCTATCCTACATTATGCTGGAGAGAGACAGTGAATTGCCGACGTGTGCAGCATGGCACAAGCTATACTAGAAAGTGGCGCTGGGCAGAGCAGTGTTCTGCGGCAGCCAGGACTATGCAGTCTTTGTAGATACTTCTTTCACCCACTATCATGAAGTGACTCACTAGCAATCCAGAAAGAATGTAGCATGTGCGTATTTGGTGCATTGATTATATTGTTTTCTAATGCTGTGCTTCTTTTTTACTGACAGTAAGTGATTTAGTTAATACCGCAGGTAATGTTGTTTTTATATACCTTATGGCCCAGCGTCCCATCCACGCGTTTAATTACCGACACATCCAGGAAATTGAGTTGACCGTTGCTCTCTTTCTCCATCGTAAACTGTATCTTCGGGTTGATACTGTTCAGACGCACCAAGAAGATATCTAGCTCTTCTTCACCATGAGTCCACACTAAAAATGTGTCATCAACATAGCGGTACCATTTAGCTGGCTTTTTAATGGCAGACTGCAGCTCTCGCTGTTCGAAGATCTCCATAAATAAATTGGCAACAGCTGGGATGAGAGAGCTTCCCATCGCCACCCAGTCGATCTGTTCGTAAAACTCGTTGTTGTACTAGAAATAAGTTGTCGTCAAGTAGTGTTTAAATAAAGCCACTATGTCAGTCGGAAAAATATCTGCTATATGTGAAATAGCTTCGTTTACAGGCACCATGGTAAACGATGACACTACATCGAAGCTCACAAGTATATCACTTGGGCTGACGTTAATCTCCCTCAGTTTTTCAATAAAATGGGCCGAGTTTTTTTATGCAACTGTCCGTTCTGCCAAAGTATGGCTGCAGCAAGCAGGCGAGGTATCTGGCCACCTCTTGTGTTGGAGATCCTATAGCACTCACAATCGGTCTCAACGGGACCTTTGGTTTATGTACCTTTGGGAGTCCATATAGTCTGGGTGGATAAGCTTCCGTTTTGCAGAGTTGCTTTTTATCATCAGAAGAAAGAGAAGATTGTTTTACCAGTTGATTGGTATTTTTTCAAAATTTTGATTGTAGAATACTTCTGAAGCTTTTTATACGTAGCGGGATCCAAAAGGTCACTAACCTTCTTGTTATAATCTTTGGTGTTCAATAAAACCGTAGCATTTCCTTTATCAGCTGCAAGATCAATAATGATCTTATCCGCATTGATCTCCCTCAGTGCCCTCCTTTCCACTTGCGACAAATTGCTGGTAGGTGGTTTCGATTGGCGTAATATTCTGGCTGTTTCTGTCCTGATCTCATCCGCGGAATGCGATGATAACAAACGAATTCCTGTCTCCACATTCGCTACAATGTCTTCCGTAGGAACCTTTAGTGGCGCGACTGCAAAGTTGCCTCCTTTAGATAGAACTGAATGTTCCTCTTTTGTTAATTCTCTCCCAGACATGTTAATCACAGTTCGAGAGTTGCCAGCGACTGATGTTTCACTTCTACCTTTCTGTAGGCCATCGAATTTCCTCTTCTGCCTAGTAGTTGCCATTTCTGCAGTAAGCTCCAACGTCCTGAACATTAGACAATCCACCTTATTCCAGTCATTGAACTGCATTATGTTACTGTGATATAATTTGAGATATAACAGCTTACTGCCAGTTGCCGCTTGTTCTCGCCGCGTCCGGTGAGTTCGTTCCCGTAGCATCGCTAGTTCCATGCGGTTGTAAATACGGTTCGCTTGCGCCGAGTGAAACATTCTCCTCGCCATCAGAAACTTCGGCACTGTCGCGGTGTCCCAGCAGCGTAGCAGGAAAGTAAGCGTTCACAGTTGTTGAGCTTTCTTCTTGCGCAGCCCCTCCCGTCGCCGAACCAAAACTAACATTTCCTCCCCATAGAGGCGTTTAATCATACGATGTAGGATTTCACTGCCGGTTTTGTCTTCAGTTGAAACTTCCGGGCTGAGAGGCCGTGGTCGATGTATAAAATTTCCACCTAACGTTTCGTCTCCATCTGTGGAAGACATCTTCTGAGGTCGTCCGGCTACTGCCACTGAGGCTCCAGGTACTCTCGCATTTATAGAGCGCATAGAAGGCACCACCAATCGTCACGTGATGCCGACGGTGTGCCTGTCTTTGTAAGGCGTCATCGTTTTCGATTAAGATTAATCGATTGCCATTCTGCTGGTGCAACGTCGACATCCATATTTTGTTCAATTTTAAAACTTCCTCTTTTCTATTAAAATTATTATGGGGTTTGTGAATCTCCATTGCTTCTCTATATATGCGCACATGATACTGGGATGTTCGTGCTAGAACGCTTGCACCATTAAATCTAATTTCGTGGTTTTCATCACGAAAAACATGCTCAGCTACAGCCGTTTTTTCGATGTGTCCTAAGCGACAGTTTCTTTTATGTTCGGCTAAGCGGGTGTTTACATTTATTTTCGTTGTTCCAATATACATATACTTGTCCATAACTGTATGGAATTTTGTATACCCCAGGTATTGCTACGGGGTGTCGGGCATCTTTTGCAGTTCTTAAATATTCCTTATTCTTCTTGGAGGGTCAGAAGATAGTTTCGATCCTATACTTGGCCAGAACTTTCCCGATACGGTCCGTGACTTTATTAACGAACGGTAGGAAAACTTTTCCAGTATGTGACCGTTGTTGCTCTGAACTTCTGGCTTCTTTTCTTCTTTGATGGAGGGCTCGATCAATTTCCTTGCTGGTATATCCGTTTTTCATGAAGGCTGACCGTAAGTGATTTAGTTCATCTTGCAAGTAAGCCGGATCGCAGATTTTGTTGGCTCTGTCCATCGTGGTTTTCATGACACCTCTTGTTTGTCTAGAATGATGGTTTGATTGCTTGTGAAGGTATCGCTCCGTGTGAGTGTTCTTTCTGTATACCATGTGGCCCAACGTCCCATCCACCCGTTTAATTACCGACACATCCAGGAAATTGAGTTGACCGTAGCTCTCTTTCCCCATCGTAATCTGTATCATCGGGTTAATACTGTTCAGATGCACCAAGACATATCAGTAACATAATGCAGTGTTATGACTGGAATAGGGTGGATTGTCTAATGTTAAGGACCTTGGAGCTCAGTGCAGAAATGGCAATTAATGGGCAGAAGAGGAAATTCGATGGCGTACAGAAAGGTAGAAGTGAAACATCAGTCGCTGGATACTCTCGAACTGTGATTAACATGTCTGGGAGAGAATTAACAAAATAGGTACAACAGTTCTATCCAAAGTAGGCAACTTTGCAGTCACGCCACTAAAGGTTCCCACGGAGTATATTATAGCGAATGTGGACGATGGAATCCGTTTGTTATCATCGCAAGCGGAAAGGAGGACACTGAGGGAGATCAATGTGGATAAGAGCATTATTGATCTTGCAGCTGATAAAGGAAATGCTACGGTTTTGCTGAACACCGAAGATTATCACAAGATGGTTAGTGTCCTTTTGGATCTCACTACTTATAAAAAGCTTCAGAAGTATCCTACAATCAAAATTTTGAAAAAAATACCAATCAACTGGTAAAACAATCTTCTCTTTCTTCGGATGATAAAAAGCAACTCTGCAAAACGGAAGCTTATCCACCCAGACTATATGGACTCCCAAAGGTACATAAACCAAAGGTCCCGTTGAGACCGATTATGAGTGCTATAGGATCTCCAACACAAGAGGTGGCCAGATATCTCGCCTGCTTGATGCAACGATACATTGGCCGAACGGCCAGTTACATCAAAAACTCGGCGCATTTTATTGAAAAACTGAGGGAGATTAACGTCAGCCCAAGTGATATTCTTGTGAGCTTCGATGTAGTGTCATTGTTTACCATGGTGCCTGTAAACGAAGCTATTTCATATATAGCAAAAAAAAATGGTTCAAATGGCCCTGAGCACTATGGGACTTAACATCTATGGTCATCAGTCCCCTAGAAATTACAACTACTTAAACCTAACTAACCTAAGGACATCACACAGCACCCAGTCATCAAGAGGCAGAGAAATATATATAGCAGATATTTTTCCGATTGACATAGTGGCTTTATTTAAACATTGCCTGACGACAACTTATTTCCAGTAGAACAACGAGTTTTACGAACAGATCGACGGGGTGGCGATGGGAAGCCCTCTCAGTCCTGCTGTTGCCAATTTATTAATGGAGATCTTTGAACAGCGAGAGCTGCAGACTGCCATTAAAAAGTCAGCTAAATGGTACCGCTATGTTGATGACACATTTGTAGCGTGTACTTGTGGTGAAGAAGAGCTGGATGTCTTCTTGGTGCATCTGAACAGTATGAACCCGAAGATACAGTTTATGATGGAGAAAGAAAGCAACGGTCAACTCAATTTCCTGGATGTGCCAGTAATTAAACAGTTGGATGGAACGCTGGGCCACAAGGTATATAGAAAGAACATTCACACGGATCGATACAGCCACAAGCAATCAAACCAGCATACTAGGCAAAAAAGAGGTGTCATGAAAACCACGGTGGACAGAGCCCACAAAATCTGCGAGCCGGCTTACTTGCAAGATTAACTAAATCACTTACGGTCAGCCTTCATGAAAAACGGATGTACCAGCAAGGAAATTGATCGAGCCCTCCATCAAAGAAAAGAAGAAGCCAAAAGTTCAGAGCAACAACGGTCACCTACTGGAAAAGTTTTCCTACCGTTCATTAATAAAGTCACGGACCGTATCGGGAAAGTTCTGGCGAAGTATGGGATCGAAACAATCTTCAGACACACCAAGAAGTATAAGGAATATTTAAGAATTGCAAAAGATGCCCGACACTCCCTAGCAACACTTGGGGTGTACAAAATTAAATGCAGTTGTGGACAAGTATATACTGGAACAACGAAAATAAGTGTAAACACCCGCTTAGCCGAACATAAAAGAAACTGTCGTTATGGACATATCGAAAAATCGGTCGTAGCTGAACATGTTTTTCCAGATACGAACCACGAAATTAAATTTAATGTGATAAGCTATCTAGCACGAACATCTCATTATCATTCGCGCATGTATAGAGTGGGCCGGCCGAAGTGGCCGTGCGGTTAAAGGCGCTGCAGTCTGGAACCGCAAGACCGCTACGGTCGCAGGTTCGAATCCTGCCTCGGGCATGGATGTTTGTGATGTCCTTAGGTTAGTTAGGTTTAACTAGTTCTAAGTTCTAGGGGACTAATGACCTCAGCAGTTGAGTCCCATAGTGCTCAGAGCCATTTGAACCATTTGTATAGAGTGGCAATAGAGATTCACAAACACCATAATAATTTTAATAGAAAAGAGAAAGTTTTAAAGTTGGACAAAATATGGATGTCGACGTTGTGCCAGCAGAATGAAAATCGATTAATCTTAATCGAGAACGATGACGCCTACCAAAGATAGGCACACTGTCGGCATCACGTGACGAGTGGTGGTGCCATCTATGCGCTCTATAAATGCGAGAGTACCTGGAGCCTCAGTGGCAGTAGCCGGACGACCTCAGAAGATGTCTTCTGCAGATGGAGACGAAACGTTAGGTGGAAATTTTATACATCGACCACGGCCTGTCAGCCAGGAAGTTTCAACTGAAGATGTGGCTCCGCTCGTCACAGAATAAGGTACACTCTTCCCAACCGAATCAGTGCAGGTACGTATCGAGGCCATGGGCGATGCAGCGTCATACTGATAAGCGTGCTCATACTGCCAAATTCTTTGTAAATTTGACTCGATTTTTTAATCACTGAGCTAACGGTACATACCCCCTCAACCAATGAACTTTCATTTCGTTACCTCTTCTCCTTTTGAGTGCTTCGCTTTCTTGTCGCCTTACAGGAGTGGTAGCGCTGAAAATGACGCTGGACCGAGAGCGAAAATGTAAAGTCTCGTGGCAAAGGGAGCCACTTCATCTTTAATATCGTGATGATGTAAGGCAGTCAATCAGATGCCACGCCCTTCGCGTAAATGCTGGAGCCTCCCAAGTTTCATGACAGACAGACTTAGCTCCTGATGACGATTATTGAGGCTAAAGTAAAAATGGTGCGATTTTATCCTAATACGATGTGTCACTTTAACCGAATACTTTTATTCAATTTATCTCGAAGTTTGAGTCAATTTTAAAAGTCAAAAATCCGAAATTTATTCGATATTTGCCAATCTATTCGTTTTTAGACGTATCAAGAACTAGCGATTGCAGTGTAGCAAAATTATTAGTGGCAGACGTTTTTCATTAAAAGTTTCCTGTAAAAGTTCATTGCAGCTAAAAGCGATTTAATTCTGAAACACCAATACACGGAATTTATAAATATACCACTCAGCAAAAGCTAAGTCCAACAAGTCTTCACTGTATCACAACCTAGATGCAGGTCTCTTCCTCACACCGACCGAGAACGAGAACTTTCTTCACCGCATCCCAAACGCATACCTGCCATGTATATCCTAACCCATATCTCAGGGCAATCCCTCCTCGCGGGTTGCAAATCCCACTGATCCCTTCCCAGCCACTACAGTCATCAATGGCACCAGCCACTATATATTACATACAACTCACAGCTCTGAAACCAAACTCTGAATTTTTTATTAATAAAATCATTAGATACGTGCTTATGGGCTGAACATTTTGATATAAAACATGATTAAGGCATTCGTATTTCGGAGGAGTAGTGGTAAGATTAGCGGCCAATCACCATCATTTATGTTTCCCGAGGTTTTCGTAAATCATTTCATGTGAATGCCAAGATTGATGATTGTCCGATCGGCAGGATACGGCCAACCTTATAACACTCCGATTAAGCTGTACTTTCGTCTCCTAAGACCGCGATGTTTTTCTATGCGCTCCACGTGGCCGATAATATCACTGGAAAGAAGACATTCGCCTTGTTGCATGTCAACTTGCTTTGGATCAAACAGTATGCTACAAAACCCCACGATATACTCGTGAGTGGAACAACTTACAATGACTTGTGAAAGGAATGGACAAAATTTTCAGTTGTTCTGCAGGATTTTAAGGTTTAAATAAATAGACTTTCTATTTGTGTCTGTGCGTAGAAATGGTGGAATGTAACCAAGGAAATTCCGTGCCTCCGACAAAAGTAAAGTGTTGTCAAACTGATATTATCATGCCCATTAATCTCACCAAATTCGCGACTTACAATAAAAATATGAATGCACTTTGTTCCAGTTATCAGACTCATCTCCATACCCTGCTTTGAAATTGCCTTAGTGCTTTAGTATTTCAAAATGCGTAACTTCACTCTCTAGGTACCTCATCTGACGCTCTTGAACGATGTGGGGAAGTGGTCAGCGTGTGTGTCTGCTACGCGGGGGACCGGGTTCGATTTTCGGTACTATCAGACATTTTTTCTTGGTAGAAGGACTGGAACAGGGTGCACAGCCTCGTGACGCCAGTTAGGGAGCTGCCTGAGAGAAGAATAGCGGCTCAAAGGTCAAGAAGTGCGGCAACGGCAGGGAGAGCAGCGTGCTGATCCCATGCCCTTCAAAAAAATGGTTCAAGTGGCTCTGAGCACTATGGGATTTAACATCTGTGGGAATCAGTTCCCTAGAACTTAGAACTACTTAAACCTAACTAATCTAAGGACATCACACACATCCATGCCCGAGGCAGGATTCGAACCTGCGACCGTAGCGGTCGCGCGGTTCCAGACTGTAGCGCCTAGAACCGCTCGGCCACCCCGGCCGGCCCCATCCCCTTCCATATCACATCGAATAACGCCATAGGTAGAGGATGACATGACGGCCGGTCGGTCACGATAGGTCCATGAAGGCCAGAACGGCGTGTTTGGCATTTGTTTGTACTTTAAAATATTTTATACAGACATCGGTTCAGATATGCTTCATTCACATGTTAGAACACGTCTTTAACTTTGATAGTGATTTCTTAGACAATGATTTACGTGATCTTGTAGATCAGTCCAACGAAGCATTTATTTCATACGCGATGAAGCTCCTCCTAATTTCATTGTTAATGCCCGCCGGCTTCTAAGTAACATTTCGCTGCAGATGGATAGGAAGAGGTAGACCAATTCTTTGACCTCCACGATCTACAGACTTTAACGCTCTACTCTTTTATTTAAGAAGTATTTGAATAGTGAAACTGGAAAACATTATAAGTGCCATTTTTTCACAGAACGCGGTTTGAGTGCTGTTGTGCTCTTGGTATTATGCTGCACGTCCCTAGACTTGTTCCAAGTGCAAAATCACGGATAAAATGTTTCAGATATTCATTAATAAATGGCGCATGGTGTTTGCGACAGTCAGTGCTTTCCAGTGGAGTTCCAAGTGCCACCCGTCAAGATCTCCCCTATTTAACCTCGGATGGTTTGAAGAAATAAAGCAGAAGTTTTTGGTGAGTGGGCACAGCTTTGTAAGCTGCGACAGAGTGTTCGCAATTATAGAGAAGCAAAGAAAGCTAGAGAAGATCCTTGCTCCGAAAAATGTAATCAGCCGGAATGGCCGAGCGGTTCTAGGCGCTTCAGTCTGGAACCGCGCGACCGCTACGGTCGCAGGTTCGAATCCTGCCTCGGGCATGGATGTGTGTGATGTCCTTAGGTTAGCTAGGTTTAAGTAGTTCTAAGTTCTGGGGGACTGATGACCTCAGAAGTTAAGTCCCATAGCGCTCAGAGCCATTTGAACCATTTTGAACCGAAAAATGTATACAAGACTGCTGAGTCATCTAAGGCTATGAACTCATTCCATGTAATCCTACTGCATACAACTGGTCATTCTAAAGAAGCTGCTGAAACACTGCGTCAATGCAGGCGCGTAAGATTTCCAAATGCAGTGCGCTCAAAGTGTCTCACAGTCACTAATCTCAAATAGCTGTACAAAAATCCTTCTCTGAAACAGAAGATTGGAACAATGTCAATGTATTCAAAAGAGGAAAGACTGTGGCAGATATATGCCATACTGTACTTCATCCGAAAGGCCAGTCATGTTTACCTGTTGCAAAACACAAAGGCCTGTTGATGACGTTGCCATTTCCTGCTCAACAACAAACGGAGTCTTACAATAAACTTTGCAACATCTTATCCCAAAAATGGATTTGCGTAAGAAGCACAAGGCAACACTGAGGGCTTTTTTTCCTTGAATTTAATTTTGTTATTCTCTTGCAAAAAATTTAAAGAAATGATAATTGGTGTTGACTGCTAGTACTGCTGTATTTCTGCACTTGTATCATCACAAATAACGCATAGTGCTCGTATATCAGTGGCACTTGTAACAAAAGCTTTCGTGTTGGCAATTAGAATCAGTTACTTTCCTGGTATGGAACTTAGAACGTTCTTAATATATTACTTATTTTCTAATTTGTCTCATTATTTTTTGCGGTAATGGGGTGGGCAGCATAATTCTGTGGTGTCAGAATACCTTCTCAACTTTTTAGATGCAAATATGTTACGTACAGAGAGAGCTACAGTGTTTTTTGATTGTCCTGAGAGATGTGAGATTTCATTCTTAGAACCATTTCCATTTCCACTCTTCATTAGAAAGTATTTGATTCCTGGGACTAAATTCAGCCAGTCTTTACATCCATACTATGTAAAATGGAAACTATGCGCATTATTCCAGGAATACATCAGCGCACCTGGTATTCAACACGACTGTAAACTGAATCATGTAGAATACTGACAGACTGATTTCTAATATTTCATGTAAAACAGAGTTTCGTGTAGTATACTGTTGTTTCTGTTCCAGGGTGTTTCCCATGATTAATATGCCGTGAAGAGTTGGTGAAAATTAATTGCAGCATGGAAACTAAACTTTATTGAACATATGTGCATACAACTTATATTCTTCTTCTGAGTGTGGGAAGTGTGTCCATAACATCCAGTTTGCTTAAGTGAAAATGAGTTAGGATCTCCATCCATCTTTTCGCTCATCAAACAAGAGTACTTAAATGCCATAATCAAAAACGACAACCGCTGAATTTTCGCCATTCCTCTAAATTACTCCAGTCAATATTATCCCATCCCTAAGACTACAGCCAATTACTTCCTCTTAGTTTTCTTTACACGCTTCATTCCTTACTCCTAAAGAGAGAACGTAGAGTGCTGTTAGAGTTCTGACACCCTGTGAGAGTGCTGAGTGGTCAGCATGACAGAATGTAAATCCTAAGGGCCCGGGTTCGATTCCCGGCTGGTTCGGAGATTTTCTCTGCTCAGGGACTGGGTGTTGTGTTGTCCTAATCATCATCATTTCATCACCATCGACGCGCAAATCGCCGAAGTGGCGTCAAATTGTAAGACTTGCACCCGGCGAACGGTTCACCCGACGGGAGGCCCTAGCCAGACGACATTAATTATTACGCTGTCAGAGCCAAATATCAGATGAACTGCTAGTGGGGCAGAGGCAGCCCTAATTAGGAATATTTTGGGATGGGATATCCAGCACCAACATTTGCCTTACAACCAAGGAAACCGAACCGAATAGTTGTTGAGAGCCAATGGATGGAATCTATTTTTATTTTATTCAGTTCTGAGACAATATGTCCCGGACAAAAATCGTGAAAGGCAGACGATGCGATCAACAGTGAGTGATGCGTCACCCCGTAGTTGTGTGTGTCAAATATTTCTCCGTCTGTGATAACGACAATGTCGATCGACGTTGTTCTGTAACACAAGAAACGTATGTTGCCTTTTACCGGTGCTACGTGCTTATTTCTCTCCCAAAGATTACATTAATAGTATTAGGATGTAAGCATTGTACCGTGTTCTGAGGAGAGTGTACTTATGTTTGTGCTGCTACAGTGCCAGTGGCAGAGAACAAGGTAAGGAAGTGCTGGCCGGGCCGCCTGCGTAAATCATTGCAGCGCCACCTGTGGAGCCGCCGCCTCCCGCAGAATTTTAATCAGCCGTTTACACCGCCTGTTGCGCACAATCTGTCCTCGAGGCAGTTGCTTCAGCTCAGCTTCACAAATAGAAGCACCATAACTCACTGAACAAAGTAGGAGTTGCGAATAATGAATTACAAGCGACAACAGGTGCACACCTTAAGGAAACCGAGAATGATTTCGCCGCTGACCACACCCATTGCTTCGTTCGTGTTCTGGGGTCAATATTAGCGCAGAGACGACTGAAGAGTTGATTTCCGTAGAGAAACTTTGAGTATCGTCTATGACATATCTGCGATCGTATATAGCATAACTACAAGTTAGCGAGTGACCTCGTAAAGTTGAATGTTACCAAATCGCGAGCACCTCAGAGAGGTGAAAGTCATACGTCTACGTGGATATTAGACTTCATGAGTTTTATTGCGGTAAACGTGTATCTCGTTGTTATATACAGGGGATGCACAAAAATACGGAAGTACCAAAAATATATCACAATACCACACTAATAAGATGTACGAAAACCGTTGGTATTCAAGTCAGCTTCTAGTCGTCTCGCAGTGGGTAACTACAGGTCCTGTACGGCTTTCAAGGGAATCTTACACCATTGTTCCTACAAAATTTTGTCTACTTCAGGTAACGATGATGGAAGTAAAGAGTGATCACGCATTATTCAAAAGTAGGCCACAAAGGCCAATATTGAGATCTGGTGATTATGGTGGCCAGGATAGATGCGACAATTCATCCTCGTGCGCACAAAACAAGTCCTGGACGATTCGTCCTGTGTAAACAGGGGCCCTGTTGTCCTGGAACACAGACCCACCCTTGTGGAACAAATATTGTACCACGAAATGGACCTGACGAGCCGAAATGGTCACACAATGCTTGGAAATAATGCTACCTTGAAGAATAACCATGGAACCTATCGAATACCACGATATGGCCACCCATATAATCACCGAACCATGTTTTACTCTTGGGACGTAAGCTCGGACAGAAATTGGTAATAGTATGAAGCAAGACTCATCCGACCAAATGACTTTCTTCCATTACTCTATACTCCAGGTTTTATGGCTTGGGCACCACTTTTTCTCGTTTCGGGCATTTGCATCAATGATGTGTCGTTCTGAAATTCTAGCTTGCCCTGCAGCTCCCATCTGATGGAGCTTTCTTCGTTTTGTTTTGCTGCTTACAGGGTTCGCGAGTGCGACATTCAATCCTGCAGTGATTTTGCCAGCTCTTTTCTTCTTATTTGTCGGCAAATTCCACGTCAATACCGTCCGTCGCTATCACTCAACACACCCTTTGGTCCGCGTTGTGACGTAGCAGATGATGTTTTTCCGTTTTCCCTGTATGCAGTATAAATCTTCTGTACGGTCCCTCTTGAAACGTCAAGCACTTGGGCTTCCTTTGTTACGGAAGCACCCTCTGCACGAGCACCACTTTCGAATTCGTAGAGCTCCGACATAACGCATTCGTAACTACACAGAACGCTGTTCCGACCATGACTGACACTTGCAACATATACAGCAGAGACACGTGAAGGTTTGACTAACATGTGTATTTACCCGTTCGCTCATACTTTTCTCTCGGTGATTTCATATTTTTGTCCGACACCTGTGTTAATACAGTGGCTTGCACAGGACGGCGCGAGTGGAATGTGGGCAGGATGGAAGTTGTGGTTGTCAGGAGCGACTTAAAGTCGTACACTGAAAGAATACGCTAGCGTTTATTTCGGTTTCAGGTTACAAAGGGGTCCTCAAGAGTGAATGTAGTTATTCCATATGCCTAAGTTATGGGGGACGACGGTTCAATCCTGCGTCCGGCCATCCTGATTTAGGTTTTCCGTGATTTCTCTAAATCGCTCCAGGCAAATGTCGGGTTGGTTCCTTTGAAAGGGCACCGCTGACTTCCTTTCCCGTCCATCCCTAATCCCGTGAGACCGATGACCTCGCTGTTTGGTCTCTTCCCCCAAACAACCAACCAACTAAGTTATGGGCAACAAGGGTATGTGCTCAAAAGTTAAAATATTTTAAAACGTAACAGTGATACTACAGAGCGAATGCGGAACAACAGAAAGAGATTGAGACAGACGTACGTCACAAGAGACGGGTGCAGGTAGCGTACAGCCGTCTGCCATGTAGGAGACTCTAAATACAAGACAGAAGCGACAGATGAAAAGCTGGAATAAGAGAGACAGGTGCAAGCGATATTTACTCTGTATGAGAGCCAAAACAGAAAAGCGAGTTTCATGTGTGTCGGTCTACAGGCAGATGCGAGAGGCACTCACGTGGTCTCTCTCCCACGCCTTCTGCTTGGTTATTCAAAGAATGCTGGGCTATGTAGCGTCTTATTATGAGCTCTGTACTGCGCTTGGACTTTCTTCCATGCATTCAGCATTCATATAGCGGCGTGTGTAGTTGGCTATAACGAATGGGTACCGCATGTAAAATCTTAAGATATTAAAACAGTAAAAGAGTATTAATTTCTTGCTGTCCACGTTGCGACCGACACCTGGGGTTTTACAATTCTCCTCCATTCCAGGAAAGGAGATGGTACATGTGTGATGACATCCTGTTAGGTACTTATAGACAAACAGGTAAATGAGACTGGAAATATTAGGTTCGTGTGTGAGATCGTAGCGTTTTTGTTTTGCATGTTGGTATTCCGGTTGTTATGGGTTTGTAAATTTGTGGTAAGATCTTATGGGACCAAACTGCTGAAGTCATCGGTCCCTAAGCTTACACACTACTGAATCTAACTTAAACTAACTTACACTAAGGACAACACACACCCATGCCCGAGAGAGGAGTCGAACCTGCGGCGGGGGCATCCGCGCGAATGGTGACAGGACGCCTGATACTATGGGTTTATTTATGGATTGTCATTTTCTGTTTGTAGTTTACTGTTCCTATCTGAGCTTACATATTCTCATTTTGTTATTTGAAGGTAGTGAGAGTAGCGCTGGAATCTAGAAAATGGTGTGCCAAGTGGAGAAATAGGAACATTTCCGACATATACTCCTGTTAGAGTTCAGTAGAGGGGTGACAGCAGCGGAGGAAGTTAGTAACATTCGCATCGTGTACGGGGCAAATGCCATCGGACAGAACACGGCAAGAAAATGGTTTTCCCGTTTTAAGGAGGATCGTTTTGATATTAGTGACACTCCACGTTCATGAAGACTTTCGGGGCTTGGTCAAGATCGTTTTAAATGTGTTAATCCACCATTATCCACGTCGGTGTACTCGAAAACTGACAAATTTGATGTATTGTGATTATTCCACCATCATGCGACATTTGAATGCAGAGGGGAAGTTTCAATAATCGAGTGTATGTGTACCGCATGCTCTAAGCCAAAGCCATAAAAATCAGCGGGTGGCCATATGAGCATCTCTGTTTGCTCTTCATCAATTGGCTCGCGAATAACAGCGACCATTACTATTCTCCTCGACTTCCGCCACAGGGTGGTGGGGTTCCACTGAATAGATCGGAAGTCAAAAATACGCTGTAGGCGGCTACGTGGGTAGCAGGGGCCGTGTGGCGTGGGCTGGGCGGTTTATTAAGAAAGAGGGTCTCGGGGAAATACAAAAAGGGCTTCAGTCTCAAAGGGTGCAGGTCGAATACAGGAAGAACATAGATACAGAAGTTGTAAATTGTCGCAGCTGTGTTGGGAAAGTACCAGAGCTCCAAGCGCTAATACACATACCAAAAAACTTCTCCATGTCCGACAGTGTCGTGCTGAAAAGGACCCGTCCCAGAAGCGCGACGTCGAAGTTTGACGGCGACGGCGGCGATCAGCGGACAGAACGGCAGCAATGGCGGTGACTTCAGAGATGAACATCAATCTTCAGCGGGTTGCAGCCAGGCAGACAGACTTGACACACGTGCATTCCATACACGGTCGATGCAGAACCTGCCGTTCCTGCTTAGGTGAATCATATAGTGTATTCGGTTTCATCTCTTTTCGGCTCGTCTTCTTGGTTGTCACTTGGCGGTTTTCTTCTTCTCTTGCGGCTGGGCTATCGTTCCAGAAGCAGGTCCGACCATCTGGTGATCTGTCTGTGATGCAGCGTCAAGGGTAACCGCAGCCATGGTCTCCCAGCTGATAGTCCATGCTGCTGCAAACGTCGTCGAACTGTTCGTGCAGATGGTTGTTGTCTTGCAAACGTCCCCACCTGTTGACTCAGGGATCGAGGTGTGGCTGCATGATCCGTTACAGCCATGCGGATAAGATGCCTGTCATCTCGACTGCTAGTGATACGAGGCCGTTGGGATCCAGCACGGCGTTCCGTATTACCCTCGTCAACCCACCGATTCCATATTCTGCTAACAGTAATTGAATCTGGACCAACGCGAGCAGCAATGTCGCGATACGATGAACCGCAATCGCGATAGGCTACAATCCGACCTTTATCAACGTCGGAAACGTGATGGTAAGCATTTCCTCTCCTTACACGAGGCATCACAACAACGTTTCACCAGGCAACGTCGGTCAACTGCTGTTTGTGTATGAGAAATCGTTTGGAAACTTTCCTCATGTCAGCACGTTGTAGGTGTCGCCACCTGCGCCAACCTTGTGTGAGTGCTCTGAAAAGCTAGTCATTTCCATATCACAGCATCTTCTTCCTGTCGGTTAAATTTCGCGTCTGTAACACGTCATCTTCGTGGTGTAGCAGTTTTAATGGCCAGTAGTGTATATTAATCGCCATGGAAACAATGACGAAAATCGTTCCAATGATTTAGTCTTTGCCATTAAACTACTTCAAAATTAAACTCAAGTTGTTTGTATTTAATATTTTGTACTGGAAACTCGTTATGTACTACTGGAAAGTTACTCAGCTGCCCTTAACTGCTCTGTAGAGGTCATCATCATCATTATACCGAAAAAATTTCCAGCCCATGCTGAGTCTGTTTGGAACATCTAGTCCTGTTTTCCCACCATTATTCACTCTGATCCAGTCCTCAAGTCTTTTTTTCTACAGAGTCCTCCACACCTTTCAGCCATCTATCCCTTGGTCTTCCTCCTGGTAGTTTCCTTCGCATCTCCATTTCGTGTATCTTCTTGGAAATCCTCTAGTTCTCTATTCTCTTTAACTGCCCATACCATCTTAGCCTTGATGTTTCCATTCTTCTCAACAAGAGTTGTTTTTTCACTGCTTTTTCCCCCCTCGAGGTAAAAGCCTAAAATAAATCGCTTAATAATATTGAACACAAGTGCACTTAAATTCACTAAAAGATAAAAAAAAGGTGAAGCACTCACAAGGGGAGAAAGATAAAACGATATGTGACTTCACAGGTTGAGATTGTATCCGATGTTATTGCAGTTATCACAAAATCTAGTCAAATTTACAAATAACTTGGCAGTATACCCCACTTATCAGTACGATAATGTGCCCTATCTGGGATAAATTAATGCACTGACTCGGTTAGTAAAGGTGTCATAAATCAATTGTACCTTCTCCTGAGGTAAACTGACTCACGACTTTCGTAACTGGTCTTTGACATCCTGGGTACTGGCGCTGTGATGGGGTACATGACCGAGCTGTTCCCACAGATGTTCTTTCGCATACAGATCTTGCTCGTAAAGGCAATAGCTCAACATCACGCAAGCAGTTTATAGAGACACGTGCCATGTGTTAATGAACATTTTCCTGTTAAAAAAAAAAGAAAAAAAAGAAATGGCACCACGATACTATCGCAAGAGGAAGCAGAATGTCCGTGAGGTACCGTTGTGTTGTCCGTGTTCCCTCAGTGAGCTGATGTCGTAGCCGTTCGCCCTACCCCGCCCTCTCCCCCACCCATACCATGACCTCTGGAGAATGCAGTAACACCGCTGTGCCTCTCCAGGACATTGGAAAATGACACTTTTCCTCGGTGCCACCATATTCGGTGACGATGGTCGTTAGTGATAGTGCAGAGCCGAGATCCTTTACGAAACGAAACGCGACACCATTCATCAGCAGACCATGCTTCCAGGTGGGGGCACCACTTAAAACTTGCAGGAAACGAATTACGCTTCGCAATTCGCACCTGGTGCATGTGGCTGCAGCTCAACACAGACACGTCTTCATCTCGGCAGTGACAGAGCGTGCGGCGCGGGTGATGCGAAGCTGCCTATTAAGCACACAAGCCACCTACCGCTTGTCTGGCGTTTATGCTGTGAGATCAGAGGTTGGGAAAAGAAAAACTACCTTCATACTCGCTGCTCCACTGAAGATGTCAGCGGAAAGGTATACAGTGTAGGAAATGGTAAAAAAATGTCGTGTGACTAGGGCCTCCGGTCAGGTAGGCCGTTCGCCGGGTGCAAGTCATTGATTTGACGCCCCTTCCGCGACTTGCGCGTCGAGGAGGATGAAATGATGATGATTAGGACAACACAACACCCAGTCCCTGAGCGGAGAAAATCTCCGACCCAGCCGGGCATCGAACCCGGGCCGTTAGGTATGACATTCCGTCGCGCTGACCACTCAGCTACCAGGGGCGGCCGTAGGAAGTGGTATTAGGTATTTTGCGCAAGGCGATGTGCTATAATATTCGATCACTTTCTTTCGGAGGTCGCCAAATACGATATCCTCATAATTCCTCCCACGAGCAGAAAATACATAGAAATCAGTAACATCGGAATTCGAGATTTCCATCTTACATTTATAATAATAATTGATTTCCGTCTTTACTTAATACAGAGTCGTATAACACAGTTGACGAAACAGAAGCACTATACCAACATTTAAACGTAAATACTTAAACTCTAAAATGTATCTGATCCTAGATTACACAAAAACATTTTATCTTCCAAGCTCTTATTAAAATTCCAACCAAACTGAAACTTTCAAGAAAGATAAAATCATTCTTGTAACTTGAGATACTACATCCTCTGTTCTTCACCACACTTAATTGCTTGGCCGAAGGTTCATAGACCTACTTTCAGACTATTTCGGGACCATTCCACTCTCGAATAGCACACAAGAATAATGAACACTTAAACATTTCCGTGTTTTCTGATAGTTGGTTACCAACCATCTGCTCAACCCCCTTCTAGGAGGGCCAGGATTTTCTTTCGGTGTTATCTCCCTTAACCGATATGTTCCGGTTATTTAAAGGGCCCGGAAACAAGTTCGCCTTTCATCCTCTCCCACTGGCTTAGTAGCCCGTATCCACTGTGTGTCACACACAGTCACAGATAAAACTAGAGGCTCCGATGGCGGACCGCGGCGGGGCAGACAGCGTGGTGGTTCTAGATTGCAGCAGTATTGTTTGTCTTAGCTGGGCTGCGGCGGCGTGGTACACGGCGTAGCGAGGTGTTAAGAAGTCGGCAAGAAGCTGACTGAAAAGTACGGGTCCCAACTTCAGTACACATACACGCAATGTGAACTGTGTATACTTAACGATATCCTTGAAGACCGAAGAAAACAAAAAGCTCGAGATTCCTCTTCTGGTCACCAGTTTGTACAGTACGGCGGAGGTGGGATTCGGGCGGAACAGAAGATGCGGTTGTCAGGTTTGATTTAAAGTTGTGCATTGAAAGCAAATGTCTGCGTTTACTGTAGTTTCGGATTACAAAGGATTCCTCCAGGGTAGTTCTCGTTTTTCCATACGCCAGTCCATAGGCAACATGGGTTTGTGCAGAAGTTAGTAGATTTTAAAAAGGAACAGTGATACTACAGTGTGAATGCGGAGCAATATAAAAGAGACTGAGACAGACGCATGTTACAAAAGAGAGACAGAGGGCAAAAAGGCGTCTGCAGTGCAGGAGAGTTTCGGATTACAAAGGGTTCCTCCAGGGTAGTTCTCGTTTTTCCATACGCCAGTCCATAGGCAACATGGGTTTGTGCAGAAGTTAGTAGATTTTAAAAAGGAACAGTGATACTACAGTGTGAATGCGGAGCAATATAAAAGAGACTGAGACAGACGCATGTTACAAAAGAGAGACAGAGGGCAAAAAGGCGTCTGCACTGCAGGAGACGCTAATACAATACAGCAGCGGCAAATGAAAATCTGGGATACAAGAGAGACAGGAATGTGCGTCATGATACAGGGTTGTTGCAGTTCGGTGAGAGTTTAGACGGAAATCAGGACGTATTGCTCCAATATTATCAACAAATGCGTGTAATTTCTAATGGAACCCACCGAAATCCTCATAAATCGGGCAGTGTATCTAATGACTTTTTCAGATACATGAAATGGCACTTGATCATTCATGATTCTGTCCCACAAACCTTCATCTTGCTGGTTTGTGACCATAACATTCGCACAAAACATGTAACGCTTAATGGGATAGTTTTGTTGCCGTTTGCGTACGAGTTGCAGTTCATGCGATATGTACCGCAATATCTCCAATAGATTATTCATCACTGTTCATTTGGTAGTTGTTGTCTACTAGTTTCAACTGCCAACATCGTCTTAAGCGAATAATTCGCTTCTGGGGACGTTCATCTATTAATGTTATCTCTTCATGGTAGCTTTGTGCCACAGGTTATTCGAACAGATCCCGACACGGCAGTTGGCTTCAGATGTTTATAATTTCCAGGGAAGACTGAATAACCTGTAAATTTATTTTTTCAACAGTTTTGTCAGATGTTTGCCGGCCGGGGTGGCCGAGCGGTTCTAGGCGCTTCAGTGTGGAACCGCGCGACCGCTACGGTCGCAGGTTCGAATCCTGCCTCGGGCATGGATGTGTCTGATGTCTTTAGGTTAGTTAGGTGTATGTAGTTCTAAGTTCTAGGCGACTGATGACCTCAGATGATAAGTCCCATAGTGCTCAGAGCCATTTGAGCCATTTGTCAGTTGCTTGAACTTGTTTAGCCAGTATATTAATGTCCATTTATTTTGATCTGTTTCTTCATATCAGGTAATTTCTCTTTTTATTTTTTTTGTTATTACTGTCGATACTATTATTTCATCATTAACGGTTTTTTTTAAAAAAAATACATTCAGACAGTACGATCACTTTATGTTATTTCATAATTGTCGAAAACATTAAGGGCATGTTTCTAATTTAGTTACGTAAAATTTGTCGTTCCTCTGTATGCTCTTTTTTTGTTCACCCAAGCAACTTCCTAATAAGTGATTTTGAAATACATATTCTCTTAATGAAAGCAGCAATAATCTAAAAGTAATTACGTAACGCACATTTTCCAATAAAGAGAATTTTCCTGCGGGCTGTGAGGTAACTGATCTAGCAAGTTAGAGGAGGACGTAAAATTTTATATATAATACAAGACCTCGGACAATTATTAACCTTTAAGATGCCCATCCCGGCCTTAGCACGGGGAAAAGAAAAAAAAAAGAACAAGATGGGAATCAGCACTCGAATAACAGTATATCTGATAATATGCTAGGATCTTCCGATTGTGACATCAGCTCTTAGTTCTTTTATTATTACTTTTTTTACAGCCCTCTAAATGCTGAGAGTAAAAGAAGTAAAGCGAGGAAATTCGTTTCCCTGACGCATTACACAAACAAGTGAGCAACTCTAAGGTGACACATTCTGGTCAGCGGACGAAGAACGCAGGAAGTAGCAGATGGCGGAGGAGCTCCTGAGTACAGCGTGGGAATTCGCAGCTGCCCGCCCTTACCTGAGTCTCGGCTTCCGGCATCCGACGCTTCCTTTTTAAAGTTCCCTGAGCAAACCTCGGTTGCTACTAAGGTTCCCAAGTGATTTATGGATTGGGAAACTTCTGCTACTTTTACTGTACCCGTATCCCGGAAGTGAGCACTCAGCGCGCAAGCGAGGTTACACAAAGATGGACGGCCAGCTTCTTTGTTTCCAACTTTGTCCTACAACAGTCAGGAACTTCTAACGTAGAACGCCATTCTGTACAACGTATTTTACACTTAGAGGAGTACGTTATCGGGTGCTGAAGCATCGATTACGCAAAAGATCTTGCTTCAGATAGCAGATAATCATCATTAGTAGTTGGTTGCCTCAGCATAAAAGGATCTTTCATCTTGTAAACCTATTTTTCAAACAGTGATCACAAATGATTTTCCGACAAAGTTACTCCTGGACCATTTCTAGATCATCCCAAGGAGCTTCTTTGTAATCTTTGTGTATTCTTTGTCTTAAATTATTCTGCCTGCTTGACAAAACGCCCAAGACGTTGACCCTTTAGTAATGTTAGCGTAGTAAATATCTTTTCTCTCTGTGCTGCTTAGTGTGGTTTAACTTCAACCTTTGCCTCATCCCTAGCGAACAAACGAAAACCAGATACCTCGAACTCTAACGGACAAACGACAATAAAACTGTCGAAATATGTTATATGGCTGGCTTTCTGCAGCTTGAATAAATTTAAAAAGAAAAGGACACTTTGATTCAAGATTGAAACACCTGTACGAAATGAATGTGTATTCACAAAATTGCCGATCCTGTATCAGGCCGGACACCTACTATCAGCGGCATCAACTCCAACAGCAGAAAAATTAAAATAAATTTTTTTAAATTTATAATAGGAGTCCCCTTTATTACCAAAAACTGTAAATAATCTTCCCCTAACTGTTAGTTGTCATACATATTGTCTTTGATAGCGGATAAAGTGCTTTACAAAAACATGTATTCACACAAAATAATGAAATGAAATGAAATATCGTGTGGCTAGGGCCTCCCGTCGGGTAGACCGTTCGCCTGGTGCAAGTCTTTTGAGCTGACACCACTTCGGCGACTTGCGTGTCGATGAGATGATGATGATAACATCATACCCAGTCCCTGTACAGAGAAAATCTCCGACACAGCCGGGAATCGAACCCAGGCCCCTTTGAATGACATTCCGTCGCGGTGACCACTCAGCTACCGGGGCGGACACGCAATATAATACTACACCACAACTTCAGCTATCGAGGAAACTATACATTAGAGAAACATGGATGCTCTTGAAATCTAGGACTCGAAATAAATGCAAGTCCTTGTCCAAAGTAAGATAAACCCCATTCTGCCGTTATCCGTGTGCTGGACATCGTCACCTCCGAAAATTCATCACCAGAACAACTTCATGTAGACGGGCGTTGTCGTCCAGTAATGGAAAGGCTAGTCCAAGTAGTATCTCTGAAAGATCGCATACGTGGTCACACTACTCAAACTTTGCATATACACTATCTGATAAAAGATATCCAGACACCTATTAGTGGACATTAATATGGGATGTGCTCACCCTTCACGTTTAAAATGGCTTCAGTTCGGTTGAGAATACTTTAAGTGAGGTATTTGAATATCTGTGGTGGAACAGCAACCCATTCTTCCTTCAGAGCCGACACCAAGGAAGGCACTGATGCTGTATGCTGAGGTCTGGAGGGAAATCGATGTTCTCACTCATCCCAAATGTGCTCTGTTGGGTTCACGTCGGGACTGTGGGCATTCCACTCCATTTGAGGAATGTTATCCACAGATCATTGCTTCACAGATGTTGCTGTAAGACAGGGTGCATTGCCATGCTGAAACAATCAATCATCGTCTCCGAACTGCTCCTCTACTGCACGAAGTACACACTGGTGTAAAGTTGGTACATATCCTCCCGCATTTAGTATTTTTCAGGCTCAATAGGAGGTCCACAAATAACCACGAAAAACACACCTATACCGTAACACCACCTTCTACCTACTCGTACTTCATTCTTGGCACTACACATGATGGCAGGTAACACTCCCCGGCATTTTCCAATCTCAAACCCTTCCATGGGATTGCCACAGGCTATAGCATGATTCACTAGTCGAAATCACTCGTTTCCAGTCATCCACTGTCCAATGGCGTTGCTCTTTCCACCACCTCAAGCATCGCTTAGTACTGACTACGGAAAGGTATGGTTTACGAGGAGCTGCTCGACCATCGTGCCCCATTCTTTTTAACCTCCTGCGCACAGTAATTGCGCTAGTTGGGCTGCTGGTATTACTTTGCAACTCATGAGTGATTCCTTCCACTGATTTCAAGCGATTTTTTATTACTACCCTCTGTAATGCTCGAAGATCGCTGTCCATGAGTACATGAGGCCTGCTCGGTCTTGGTTTAGCTAAGGTTATTCCCTCAAGTTTCCATTTCACAATAGCGTCAACAACAGTCGACTTGATCACCTTTAGAAGGACTGAAATGTCGTTTATGGATTTGTTGCTCAAAGGACATTCAATAACTAGTCCACGTTTGAAGCCACTGAGCGCTCTGATCGACCCATTCTGCTGTTACAGTTCCTCTACTAACAACACAATAATGCATCCCTCCTTCTGTGCTGGCGGTTCCGCCCCTCGTGAGATTTAGTGGCCAGTTGTAGAAGCTCTGCACACCCATACAACGTGATCTCTCTCCACACCAGATCGCAGCCGCTTCACTTTACTTGTATCCTATGATGAAAATAGTCATTTCCCGAAAGACGAATGTGCAATGAGGATCACTCCACAAACCGAAGCGGGATTCTTCTGACAAGTATATTCTCCCATTCGTCCTTGGTTCAAATTGTAACGTACCGGTTCGAGCTCTGTCTGCAAACCTGATTTTATAAAATGCATATTGATACTTCAAATTTTAGAATAATTAATTTTGTATGGGGTTAGTTTATGCTAAAGAGTTGAATTAATTTACTCAGCTGGAGGCTAGGCTGGTTATTACAAGCCGGTTTAAACAAACTAGAATGTGTCTACCATTCTGAAAGAGATTAAAGGTGACATACAGAAACGTGAGGTATCAAACAATGAAATAATAACTTTGCTAATCTCTGTATTCAGTCATCACAAATAAGCATAAACAGCACTACAAATAGTTACACTGAATGACTCAGAAAAACAAATGATGACCAGCCGACCACAGCGCAAGATTCTCTTCGGACACTTTGCCGTGGTTCCACTACAGAAGAAAGAGGTAGTGGCAGGCATTGGGAAGACTACCACTTCGAAGCAGCAGTGGATACTGAGATATCTTGAGTCCTCTAAGACTACAACGATACAGATTGTGTCGCTAGTGTTCTTCTCCAAGGCTGCAATTGAAGTGATGTCTTGTAACGTGCGCGTGGGGCACACAATACTCGTTAAAGCCTGTACCATGGTAAGTGAGCGGGCTTCACCTTATGAGAAAGGATTTTCTTACAGATATCGACCGCGTGTACCTGAATGGTGGCAAATCAGACTTACACCCACTCTGTAATAACAATGATCCGTCAAGCAAGCTCGAAATGCAATTACACGTCAGGATGGACCAAAAGCAAACCAGAAGATGCTACCTATTTAATAATAATACGGTCGCCAGCCTAATTAAGCAATAACTGAGTTTCTTCCGTGTACAAGTTGGTACATATTCATGCAATACAACAAGTAGTAACACTGCATAATATAGTAGAATTTTAGAACCATAAAATCTATTGAACTGACAGTTTCACGTTTTTTACTGATATGGAAAAACCATGAATACATAACACTACACTATAATGTATACTACAAAACTTCGTACTGTCTATTGATCTGATTAAAATTGGGCATAGGTTACCCTAGAAATAGCACTTTCGAGCCACACACAAAATGTCAATTTTGATAAAGATAAAACACTGATAAATTTTGGCTTTTATATTGACTTTAACTTTTTCTGGTCAAACCAATTTAGAACACTTCAGAATTCAAATGAATAAAAGGGGGGGGGGGGGGGAGGGGGGCGGCCCTGAAACTGTTATGATCGCTATATAAAAAAAAGATTACTTAAATTATTCTGCGTCCAAGATTTCCGGTATATGAGTTACTGTTCTTTTTATCTTATTTACTGCTCATTTAAATACCTTTATATCTGTCTCGAAATTATTAAACTTCATTACTATATCAATATTAAAGTTATCTTTCAACGTCGTTACACCTTCGTTATTCATTTACTGGTTCATTAACAAAACAGTTCTTTAAACACCATTCTAACATAGCTAGGTCTGCAAGCAATTATTATTAACACAAAATTTAATTTTTCATTTCGGGACACTCGGATTGCACAACATTTGGAAAGGACCCTGTCTAGGTAAGTTGTGAGGATAATTAAATGATAGGAAAGTTCTGGTAAAATTTAGGTTATTATTGAACAGTTCACTCTATGGTCCATACGAATACAGTACTAAAAGTTTCAACCTGCTTGTATCGATGCGGCGGTTGGCGGGCGGCGAGATGGCGAGGCACAGAACACACATACCACCACAGCTATGGCTCTTGATGTATCGGCACTTTAATTCTACTTAGCATCGCAATACTTTTCCATTTAGTGCCTATGGAATTTTGCCTTGCTGTGTGGGCATTGGAACGGCATACCCGAGGCTCAGTGAAGCTACGTCTTCCAGGAGAGCCTCCTCGCTCCAGAAGGTGCTGCTCGGACCAATGCCAAACTCCAACAACAACTGCGCCCGCTGTGCCGTGCTGTGCCCGCGCGCATTTTCCCGCGCCCGCCTACCATCCACCTTTTACCGCTCCCTTACAGACAGGGTATTCACTCGAGGTTTTGCATCCTACATATCCTAACACATTGCCTACGTATGGACCAGACGCACAGTTACAATTTTAAACATCTTACAACAGTTTCAACATTTGTTACATTTCAATTCTATCACAATATTACTTGACATTTTACATAAACATTAATATTCACATTGAACCTTGTTTACAGTTTTCTTAACACAATGGCATGAAATAAAAAAGAAATCAAGTCAGAACATTAATTACACAAGTTTATCGAAAACTCAGAAGAAAAAAAATTACCTATATGTACAATAGTACAGCGTCGTTGTTGTTACACATGCCCCTGTTTCGAGAAAATTTCACTAAGTGCCAATTTGATGGGAACACTGAATTTTATATTTATACGGGGGTTCTGAATCTTTGTGTGAATGAACCATCATAAAATTTTGTATCACTCAACTTCCTTTCACTCACATTATACAGGTCTATACTTTTTAATATATCGAGAACATTTACCTATCATTTACTTAAGTACCTTTGGCACAGTCCAACCTCCTATCACAACATGATTTAAGTAGCAAATTACTTATAATTATGAAATTTTTTCAGAGAAATAAATTCAAAATCTGGAACAAAACACTTAACTGCAAAGCATATACAAATACCTATATACACTATAAAATTATTTGTTGCTGCTTGCATTGAATGGCAGTCCACTTCCTTATTTACTAATAAACACACAATACTATTTAGAAAAATCATTACATACATTTGCTGCCTATTATTCAGATTTGGGCAGTCCATTTCGCATCATTTTATCACACCACCTGTACCACACTTACAATTCTCCTTTGATTATTTATCTGCCCTCTTTGGCGTTTGGCAGTCATTTATATTATGACTCACATACTGGTCACTTTGATTTTTGGCAGCCCCATCTTATATTTGGCTTGCAGCATTTGCTTTTTCTTTTCAGTCCTTTTTTCCATACACCTTTACATTTACAGTACATTTGGTAATCTGAAACTTACATAAGTACATTAACGCACTGTCTTTAGTATACATACATTTACAAACATTTGTTACATTTAGAATAAAATAGTTTCATCATTAGATACAGTATATTTACTGCAGATTGCTTTCTGAGTGTACTTAGGTCACTCTCTCCTAGGAACATACAGTTTCAGGTCCACAACGTTTCTTACACCTAAAGGTCTCTTGGATTTTGGGTAGATCAGGTAGTAAGCATTATCATGTGGAATGTTCTGTAGTATATACAGTCCATTATAAATATATTTAAATTTGGAAATTTCATGGTTCAGTTCACTAGATTTTTCGTGGGTTTTTAAAAGAACATAATGCCCAATTTCAAATTTTGAAACTTTCAGGTTTATATCATGTCTTTTAGACCTAGATTCAGCTTTTTGCTTTGCCCTTTTTCTGACTAATTCTTTCTTTTGACTGAACCCCAAGCTTGTACAAGGTGGAAACTCTAGTTTTTCCTAAATTAAACTTTTACTTCTGCTGCCTAACAAAATTTCTTCCGGTGGGAACCCAGTAGACTCATGATGTAAGGTGTTCATGACATTCTCAAAGTCCGATATAAACCTGCCCCAGGCTCTATGGTTATGACTGCAGTGCGTTCTATACAATCTCCCGATTTCTCGCATGTACCTTCAACCGGGTTGCTAGCTGGGTGGTAGGCTGAGATATATTTAACGTCCACACCATTTTGCTCCATTCCTTCTTTCCAAATTTTGGATATGAACTGGGGTCCATTATCAGATAGGACAGCCTTGGGTTTCCCGATGGTTCTGAAGTATTCGACCATCCTGTTAAATACAGCTTTTGCTGTTGCCTTTTTCAAGGGGTATAGTTTCAAAAACTCTGAGAATACTTCCAAAATTACTAAAATATATGCACAATTTCCCGAAGTCTTCGAAAGGGGACCATACAAATCTACTGATTATAATTCTAGGGTGTCCTCAGGTAATGTACTTTGCATTGGACCTCTACTAGTTCTGTTAGGTACTTTGGCCCTTTGACAGACATCACACGACTTAATTCGTTCGTTTACCTTCTTACTGACACTACCAGCAATCACTATTACATTATTCAGTTTATCCAAACATTTCTTTGGTCCACTATGCCCCAATGCTAAATGGAAATAATCTATGACATCAGTATCAAACTGGTGTGGCCAACATACTCTCCATTCCTCAGTGACTAAATCTTTTCTCCTGTATAAAATGCCTTTAAGGATTTTGTAGTATTTCTTAATTTGAGGATACTGCGCACTGTCAAAATTTACCTTCACGGATTTCCATGTCGGATCCTCATTTTGATGGTACCTCATGTTTTTACATATCTGCTCAATTTTCCTTTTTCCTGAAACCTCTTTCATATACCTTATCTGGAAAGTACCCTCTTCACTATTTTCATCGGGCACTTCACTCATACAATTAGGCAATCGAGATAAAGAATCTGCCATGTAATTCTCAGTACCCTTAACATAGCAAATCTCATAATCAAACTGCTGTAGGTACAAAGCCCAACGATTTAGCCTGCCATTAAGTAAACGACAATCTTTAAAAAAAGTTAAAGCTTTGTGGTCAGTATGTAAGATGAGCTTATGGCCCCACAGATAATTCCTGAATTTCTTTAATCCCCATATAATGGCTAAAGCCTCCTTTTCCGATATAGTGTAGTTTCTCTCGTATTTTGAGAGTTCTGCTCGCAAACGCGATAGTCCTGTGTTCGATTTCTTTGCCATCACAGATTTCTTGAAAAACTTCTACACCAATCCCATAAGCACTACTGTCGGTACTCATGTGGAAAGGTTCTGTCAGTATGGGGTGATGCAAAATATTGTCATTCAAGAGTTCACATTTAAAATTTTCAAAATCTCTCATGCACCCTTCAGTCCAAACAAAAGCACTATTTTTCTTAAGGAGATTATTCAAATGAGGACTATTAAAAGCTTGCCCCTTGGCGAATTTTCTATAGAACCCACATAGACCTAAAAAGGCTTTCAACTGTTTTCCATTTCTAGGAGCTGGACACTTTGCTATTGCACTTAACTTTTCAGGGTCCTTACCAATCCCAGTCTTAGTAATAATATGCCCCAAAAACTTTATTTCCGACTTCACGAATTCACATTTCTTCCACTTTAGTGTCATGCCCCCTGCTTGTAGAGCAACAAAAACTTTCTGCAATAATTCACAATGCTCTTGCCATTCCTCAGTAGCAATCAGTAAGTCATCTACATAAATGGTTAGCCGGGAACTCAATTCTCTCCCTAACACAAAGTCCAGTGCCCTAATAAATACCGCCACAGAAGTGCTAAGCCCAAATGGCACTACTTTATACTGATAGCATTTGCCGGCAAATAGATAAGCGGTATATTTACGGGATTCTTTGCTCAATGGGATTTGCCAGTATCCAGCGGTCATGTCCAAACTGGTTAAATACTTCACATTATAAAACTTTTGTAGCATTTCGTCCAGATTTTCAGGTCTGTCTATTTTCTTCTTTACAATTTTGTTTAAAGTCCTGGCGTTAATGACTACTCTTACTCCCCCATCCCTTTTATTCACGATGATAAGGGGACTATTATATTCGCTGCTACTCCGTTCGATTACACCCCATTCTATCATTTTATCTATTTCCACTTGAACGGCCTGCCTCTTTAATATGGGTACCGAAAACGGTCTTGCAAAGAAAAGTTTATGCTCTAATGTCTCAATCTGGTATTCAAAGTTCTTAACAAGGCCAGGTTTGTCCGAAAATACGGTGCTATTACCTTTTAAAAGATCAAGCAATTCTATTTTCTGATCAGGAGATATCTCCTTCAAATTTTCCACAATTTCTTTAAAATCGTGACCCTGCCTGTCACTCTCATCCATTAACCTCTTGACATGGTACATTTCATACATGTTTGTCAAATCATCATTTACTTGGTCGATCTCCAACAATATAGAATCAATTTCTGAATCGACCACCTTCCCATTTTCCTCAAATTTTATTTCCAAATTCGTAGATGCATTGTTAATTTTGACCACTTCCTGGCTACAATCAATAATAACTTTTTCTTTATCGAGCTAATCTATACCCAGGATCATTTCAGTACTCAAGTCTGGCACAACCAAAAAATCGTGTTCAAACTTTTGTCCTTTTGTACTAAATTCAACCAATATCTGGTTCTTTACTGGCTTGCTAATCTTGCCAGTAGCACCAACAATTTTTACACCAGTCACTGACATAATTACTAGTCCAGGCTCATCACAGATGTGTTCGAAGAACGCTTCGGAGATCGGACTTATCTGAGATCCCGTATCAAGAAGAACTTGCAATTTTACATTATAAATTTCAACTGGTATTACAGTTTGTTTAACCGTCAAATGCCTTTCATTGTTGAGTTCTTCCCTGAGCAAATCCGGGTCGACGATAACATCGTCCCAAGATATGCTTTTGACCTGCACATCACCTATATCTGGCAGTTTCTTTGGTTCCCGGACCTCAAAGTCATTAAATACTTGAACTCTTTGTAACAATAACACTGAGTCATCCGGTGGCTCCTTTTTTCTGTGTTCAGTCTCAACATCTGGGTTTTGTTTTGAAACTTCGTCATCAGTAGGTACAATATCGCAATTAGCTGTATTCCAATTATTTTCACTAGTACCGAAATACTCGTCATCTGAACTATCGTCCGAATCTGACCATTCTGGATCGCTTTCAGGTTCTAACATAAAAGCTTTTCTGAGACAGGCCCTAAGTTCTTCCTCTGCATTTTCGTCAGACTTTGATTTTAACTCAATATCCTCTTTTGGCAAAACGACCTCATTATCAGCTTTACTCACATCCACTGTTACTTCATATTTAGTGTAATCTTCGTGGACTTCAATTACTCTTAGGTAATTACCTGCCCCTTCCCCACGGTGCCTTTCGGTAACAGCTTGTACTGTTGGCGGATTGTTAACAGAAGTTACTTCCTCGTCAATGCTTAGGATTTCATCATCCAATTTCTTCCTATCTGTAAACATCGTCCTATCGACAGCACACGTACTCTGCGCGGCGCTATTTACTCTCTCCTCTTCAAATTCGGGCCACGTCACCTTATCGACGTCCCTACTATTTCCTTTTTCACTAATTAACCTCCTTGCCTCATATTCCTTCTTAAAATCCTCCCACTCACATTGCTTAAGGCCCTTGTACAAATCGTCGATCTGCACACGCCAGTCAGTTACTTCTGCTAATTCATTCTCGCCATTTACTTCATTGCTAACACTGCTAACTGCACCTCTCTGTGTATCCACTGTTCCATCTACTATTTCCTTCACCACGGAATTACCACTCGTAACGTATTCGCCAGCTCTTACGGCAATGTTCATACCTAATTCTGCCGCATTGCTAGCGGCTTCTCTCTGAACAGCTGATCTGCTAGGCCGGGCCGTTGCTCTCTGATGCTCCACTCGCCTGTTAACATGTAGCGCTCTGCGCGACGAAGATGAATCGTCTGCGCACGCACCTCACGCTTGTTTCGCAACAACAAGCTGCATCGTTCCACGCCTGTCCCTAAGCTGTCTCATAACTTTACTGTTAGTTCGGTAATGTTTCTTAAATCGGGGCCGGTATGTTCTGTCCACTTCCGTTTGGCCCGCAACGTTCGCGGAAACCAGTTTCCCGCATCGTTATTATTTTGCACGGTGTACCCTCTCCCGCGACCTGGATAACCCCCTCTTCCTCTTCCTCTGCCTCTACTTCTCTGTATCATGTTGACGCGAAAACGATCGCCGTCATTCCTCTCGTCATTATTGCGGTTATTCCTGCTACTAAAATTCTGATAATTGGCATGACTTTCACGCCAGTGGTCTTCGTCTTCGACCCTTTCGAGAAACGCTTGGAAGCTGCGATGATTGCTTCCTACATAACTCTTCGAATCTTCAGGAAGCTTTTTGTATAGCTCCCATATGATTTCAGAATCGGATCTTCTCCCTCTTAAATGTGTCAACTTTCGGCACCAATATTCGCAGAAATCTTTCAAAGAATTCCTGCCCTTGTTATCATGAAGTTTGGCCATGATAAACTCGTGCCACAAATGATCCTGTTTTTGTTTGGACCAGTATTCTTCTGTAAACTTTTGTTTAAACTCTTCGAACGTCATTAGTTCGGTATTCAAGTCAATTCCCCAGCGCTTAGCGTCACCTGCAAAGGCGCTAATTACTACGTTTATCTTCTCCTGACCAGACAAGTGTTCAATAAACATCCTCTCGCAAATTTTTATGAAATCCAACGGATGCCATCCATTATGTTTCTTGGCGGGATCTAAGAGCTCCTCACCTTCCAACAGCTTCGTAAGTGGCGTGCCATTACAGACAACACCAGGCCTATCTTCGATTTTACACTCGAGATCGAAAATTTGCCTTGAATTTTCGATGTATTTTGTTCACACTTTTGTACACATCCGGTAACTTTTTCGCCTAAATCACTTTCAGTGTCTGAAACTGCCTTTTTCAACTGTGATATTCCATGTTGGCATTCATTTACGATCTCAGTTTTAAGACCGAAAACTTTTTCGTCAACTTTTGTTTCAACTAGAGGCTCTACTCTCTCTTGGATGTTGAGAATTTGAACATCAAACCTACTGTTAATGTCGTCAATTTCCCCCTGCATAGTATTCATATTTTTATTAATTGTTTCAATTTCAAATTTCATAGTATTTATTTCAGAACTTAAATTACCCACTTTTTGTTCTACCTGTTCGATCAGTTTACTAATTTTAATTCCTTGTTCTTCGACCTGTGCTTTAAGCTGACCAACATGTGTTCTGAGCTGATTACTTTGTTTTTTAAGCTGCTCGCCAACGTGTGTTTTAAGTTGCTCATTCTGTCCTGCAATTTGTTTGGTTAATCGTTCAAATAAGTCATTCATGCTTAAAATTTTTGTTCTACGGAATCGGTGTGTTCCGATCCTACTCCAAAATTTTCTTTCGGTTCTTTCTTTATCTGTGGTGAATCAAACATGTCAGTGGATTCGTTCACGTACCCACTATCATCTACTAAGTCATCCTCTACTTCCTGTTTTATTCCTTGCTGTGTTCGAGGCAATCTCGACATTTCAATCTGTTCGTTAACATGTTCGTGGTATTGTATGTACGCCAATTGTCTACCACTAACGCCAACTGTTACCTGGCCGCGTAAACTCCTGTCATTGCCAGCCGCATCTTCCATTACGCTCGGCGCATCTACTGTGTTTACATTCTTGTCCATACCGAACGCAAATTACACCTCACTACCGTATTTGACGTTCACTGATATTTACTTCACTGAATATTATTGCAATTCGTGCCACTGAACACCCACTGTTCGGTATTCACATTAATTTGTGACCGACAACAACTGGATGTCCTGTCACGGTCGCCACTTGTAACGTGCGTGTGGGGCACACAATACTCAAATGGTTCAAATGGCTCTCAGCACTATGTGACTTAACTTCTGAGGTCATTAGTCGCCTAGAACTTAGAACTAATTAAACCGAACTAACCTAAGGACATCACACACATCCATGCCCGAGGCAGGATTCTAACCTGCGACCGTAGCGGTCGCTCGGCTCCAGACTGTAGCGCCTAGAACTGCACGGCCACCCCAGCTGGCACACAATACTCGATAAAGCCTGTACTACGGTAAGTGAGCGCGGTTCACCTTATGGAAAAGGATTTTCTTACAGATATCGACCGTGTGTACCTGAATGGTGGCAAATCAGACTTACACCCACTCTGTAATAACAATGATCCGTCAAGCAAGCTCGAAATGCAATTACACGTCAGGATGGACCAAAAGCAAACCAGAAGATGCTACCTATTTAATAAAAATACGGTCGCCAGTCTAATTAGGCATTAACTGAGTTTCTTCCCTGTACAAGTTGGTATATATTCATGCAAAACAACAAGTAGTAACACTGCATAATATAGTAGAATTTTAGAAACAGAAAATCTATTGAACTGACAAAAAAATGGTTCAAATGGCTCTGAGCACTATGGGACTCAACTGCTGTGGTCATCAGTCCCCTAGAACTTAGAACTACTTAAACCTAACTAACCTAAGGACATCACACACATCCATGCCCGAGGCAGGATTCGAACCTGCGACCGTAGCAGTCGCACGGTTCCGGACTGCGCGCCTAGAACCGCGAGACCACCGCGGCCGGCTATATTGAACTGACAGTTTCACGTTCTGTTCTGATATGGAAAAACCATGAATACATAACACTACACTATAATGTATACTACAAAACTTCGTACTGTCTATTGATCTGATTAAAATTGGGCATAGGTTACCCTAGAAATAGCACTTTCGAGCCATACACAAAATGTCAATTTTGATAAAGATTTCCAGTATATGAGTTACTATTCTTTTTATCTTATATACTGCTCATTTAAATACCTTTATATCTGTCTCGAAATTATTAAACTTCATTACTATATCAATATTAAAGTTATCTTTCAACGTCGTTACACCTTCGTTATTCATTTACTGGTTCATTAACAAAACAGTTCTTTAAACACCATTCTAACATAGCTAGGTCTGCAAGCAATTATTATTAACACAAAATTTAATTTTTCATTTCGGGACACTCGGATTGCACAACATTTGGAAAGGACCCTGTCTAGGTAAGTTGTGAGGATAATTAAATGATAGGAAAGTTCTGGTAAAATTTAGGTTATTATTGAACAGTTCACTCTATGGTCCATACGAATACAGTACTAAAAGTTTCAACCTGCTTGTATCGATGCCGCGGTTGGTGGGCGGCGAGATGGCGAGGCACAGAACACACATACAACCACAGCTATGGCTCTTGATGTATCGGCACTTTAATTCTTCTTAGCGTGGCAATACTTTTCCATTTAGTGCCTATGGAATTTTGCCATGCTGTGTGGGCGTTGGAACGGCATACCCGAGGCTCAGTGAAGCTACGTCTTCCAGGAGTGCCTCCTCGCTCCAGAAGGTGCTGCTCGGACCAATGCCAAACTCCAACAACAACTGCGCCCGCTGTGCCGTGCTGTGCCCGCGCCCATTTTCCCGCGCTCGCCTACCATCCACCCTTTACCGCTCCCTTACAGACAGGGTATTCACCTGAGGTTTTGCATCCTACATATCTTAACACATTGCCTACGTATGGACCAGACGCACAGTTACAATTTTAAACATCTTACAACAGTTTCAACATTTGTTACATTTCAATTCTATCACAATATTACTTAACATTTTACATAAACATTAATATTCTCATTGAAACTTGTTTACAGTTTTCTTAACACAATGGCATGAAATAAAAAAGAAATGAAGTCAGAACATTAATTACACAAGTTTATCGAAAACTCAGAAGAAAAAAAATTACTTATATGTACAATAGTACAGCGTCGTTGTTGTTACAGTCTCCTGTGAAGTGTTCTCGTACTCTTTTTCTTGCTTTGCATGGCTTACTCTTAATGGTTCGTCCATTGTATGTTCTCCGACGAATGGTATTTGGTGTTACAAACTCTTAGCTTGCAATAAGTGCCCTTGGTACCAGTTTTCACATGTGTCAAACTCATTCACACATAAATACGTCGTGATCGGAGTTCCATGATTGGCTGCCACGAGCATCTGACCACGGAAAACATCTTTCTCCGACGATCAGATTACCCTCGACTCGCTTCTTTGGTCACCAGTTTATTCATATTCAGATTCCTTATATATTTTTTATAATCGATTAGTAATTTAGATAGTTATCAATGTTTTTCGATGTACACTGCCTGACAAAAAGTTGGGCACCAAACGGGAAGCGGAAACGAAAGGAAACTTCACGAGTTGAGAGGGTATGTGATGACATTTCCGTGATTACAATATCGAGTCAAATATACAAAGAACTTGACAATATGAGCCCACATATCGGTGTGACGTTGCACCCGCTCCGGCCTGGATGAGTGCGCTGATTCGGTTGGGAATGGTGTCGTAAAGCCGTTGTATCCTCTCCTGGGACAAGGTGGACCACACTTGTTATGATTAGTCCTCGATATGTTCGGTACCGGCACTGAAACGGAGCTGACCCATATATGTTCTGTCGGGGATAGATCTGGGGATCTTGCTGACAATGGGAGCACCTCAAAATTACGCAGACAGTTCATAGAGACACATGCCATTTGTGAACGAGCATTGTTGTTTTTGTTGTTGTTGTTGTTGTGATGGTCTTCAGTCCAGAGGCTGGTTTGATGCAGCTCTCCATGCTACTCTATCCTGTGCAAGCTCCTTCATCTCCCAGTACCTACTACAATCTACATCCTTCTGAATCTGCTTAATGTATTCATCTCTTGGTCTCCCTCTACGGTTTTTACCCTTCACACTGCCCTCCAATACTAAATTGGTGATCCCTTGATGCCTCAGAATATGCCCTACCAACTGATCCTTTCTTCTAGTCAAGTTGTGCCACAAATTTCTCTTCTCTCCAATTCTATTCAATACCTCCTCATTAGTTATGTGATCTACCTATCTAATCTTCAGCATTCTTCTGTAGCACCACATTTCGAACGCTTCTATTCTCTTCTTGTCCAAACTATTTATCGTCCATGTTTCACTTCCATACATGGCTACACTCCATACAAATACTTTCAGAAACGACTTACTGACACTTAAATCTATGCTCGATGTTAACAAATTTCTCTTCTTCAGAAACGCTTTCCGTGCCATTGCCAGTCTACTTCGACCCTCATCAGTTATTTTGCTCCCCAAATAGCAAAGTTCCTTTACTACTTTAAGTGTCTCATTTCCTAATCTAATTCCCTCAGCATCACCCAACTTAATTCGACTACATTCCATTATCCTCGTTTTGCTTTTGTTGATATTCGTCTTATATCCTCCTTTCAAGACACTGTCCATTCCGTTCAACTGCTCTTCCAGGTCCTTTGCTGCCTCTGACAGAATTACAATGTCAACGGCATACCTCAAAATTTTTATTTCTTCTCCATGGATTTTAATTCCCACTCCGAATTTTTCTTTTGTTTCTTTTACTGCTTGCTGAATATACAGATTGAATAACATCGGGGATAGGCTACAAACCTGTCTCACTCTCTTCCCAATCACTGCTTCTCTTTCATGACCCTCGACTCTCATAGCTGCCATCTGGTTTCTGTACAAATTGTAAATAGCCTTTCGCTCCCTGTATTTTACCCCTGTCACCTTCAGAATTTTAAAGAGAGTATTCCAATCAACTACGTCTAAAGTTTTCTCTGAGTCTACAAATGCTAGAAATGTATGTTTGCCTTTCCTTAATCTATTTTCTAAGATAAGTCGTAGGGTCAGTATTGCCTCACGTGTTCCAACATTTCTACGAAATCCAAACTGATCTTCCCCGAGGTCGGCTTCTATCGGTTTTTCCATTCGTCTGTAAGGAATTCGTGTTAGTATTTTGCAGCCGTGACTTATTAAACTGATAGTTCGGTAATTTTTACATCTGTCAACTTCTGCTTTCTTTGGGATTGGAATTATTATATTCTTCTTGAAGTCTGAGAGTATTTCGCCTGTCTCGTACATATTTCTCACCAGATGGTAGTTTTCTGAGGGCTGGCTCTCCCAAGGCTGTCAGTAGTTTTAATAGAATGTTGTCTACGCTCGGGGCCTTGTTTCGACGAGCATTATCCTGTTGAAAAATGGCACCACGATACTGTCGCATAAGAGTAAACACATGAGGACACAGGATGTCTGTGCTCATGTGTGATAGTGCGGAGCTCTGATTCATCGCCGAACACAGTGCGATGCCATTCAACAAAATTCTGTGCTCCTTGGTTGCGGCACCACTCCAAACGCAGCCGTTTGTGGTGTGGTGTTAACAGCACCGTACGCAAGGGACGGTAATTCGCTAGTCCGGCAGCTGCTATGTGGAAACAATTTCCCCTAAATATTGTTATTGTGCTAAAATTTTATACTCGGAATCGTTGTTAATTTTTTTTGTAATGACATGTAGTTCTTTATCCCCGGCCTGCAAATCATATTATTGCAAACAGCTATTCATCCTGTGCGCAGCAAACACAAAAGAATACAACTCTATTCCGCACCAAGTACGCCTACAGCAAAATTCTAAGCGTATATTTCTTTATTCTGTTTCTGAATGTCACTCATGGTTTGGGAGTCAAAGACAATGTGTCAAAGTAAGGTAATCACCAGTCGGTGCATGGAACTGGAGCATTGGTAAAATCCATCCAAAATATCCCGCAACAATCATCAAGTCATCAAGAAGCTCACAGGCAACGGGGGGGAGGGGGGGGAGGGAGGGGTGGGGGCAACCGACAGAACTCAGAACATGGGCACTTATTCTACAGCCTGGCGTGGACAACGCCACTAGGTACACCAGGTATAAGAGGGAAGTTGCTGGGAACACAGAGAGACGCAAAGTGGTACTAAACGATGCTGACCCGTTGCATGGACACCAGCCTCCCCTAAGCAAGATGAAATCTAGGGAGAGCTTTCTAGAAACTTCCGTTAATGACAGTGCATCACCGTCAATGGCACGACAAAACCTGCGGACAAGTAGAAATGCAATATCGCATCACGGATCCCACCTTCGGAACCCCCGTCCCCATGTGAAACTCTGCAGTGGAAAATGTGGAAATCCATCAAAAGACTCAGAAGTGGGCTGGTAGAACAAATGATAATATGGCCAAATGGAACTATGTGGAGAACCTATCAACTTTATGCGAATGTGAAGCCGAAAAAACCACCAAGCACCTGAAAAACTGTCCTCAGTGGCCAGTTTCTTGCACATTGGAGGACAGATGTAAGTCCTGTCAGATTCAGTCGCTTTTCTTGTGTCGTGCGATTTTAGTTGATTTTCTATTCTGTTGTCATTTATATCGGTACGTCATTTTGGCGTTAGTTGCACATTTTAAAGGAAGAAACAAAGCATCATCTCCCTCACAAGAACAGTTTCGGAAAACGGAATTTAATATCACAGCCTTCTCTCTGCCATTCTTCGATTCAGTGCAGTATCGATCCTTTTACTGACTTTACGCAAAATCAACATGTCTTAGGATGTTTTATCAGACGTAGACAGACTTTTTCTTTCTAATTCATTACACGCTTCACGCGTGAGCCTCCTTGCACCTTTTTTGTTTTCGTTCAGTTTTTGTTTGTCAACAAAGCTTTGTCTCAGGTTAGATTTAAAGCGAAATTCTCTTTGTTTTCGGAGCACCTTTCTTACGCCATTGTTGAACAACGGCGGGTGTTCTCATCGCTCAGAACTTTGATCGACACATATCTGTCTATGACGCATTCCACTACACTCATGAATTTTATCCATACATATTCAGTCTCAGAACTGAATGGTTCAAATGGCTCTAAGCACTATGGGACTTGACATCTGAGGTCATCAGTCCCCTAGACTTAGAACTACTTAAACCTAACTAACCTACGGACATCACACAGGATTCGAACCTGCGACCGTAGCAGCCGCGTGGTTCCCGACTGAAGCGCCTAGAACCGCTCGGCCACAGCGGCTGGCTTCAGAGATGAATGTTTGGTGTTATTGCTCAGGTAATCTGAAATCATTCTGGCCGCACATACTAAGCAGAAATCCATTTTTTTTTTTCAGGCAGTGCATATGCTTTCTTGTTAGAGAGCAGGTCAACTTTTAATATGATTCTGCTGTAATTTAATGTTTGCATGAAATGCATGCGACCTTTCGTAATACAACTGACACCCGTGGTCAGCGATTCTATGACGGCCTTATGATCGCTGCTCTGCATTAACTGAATCGAAAAGATCGGACCAGTTTGTAACCTGAGATTGAGGACGCTACCCTCACGAGTAGATTCTCAGATTAACTGCACAAGAAAGTTTTCGGATGAGACATTTACAACATTATCACACAAATCCCTGTCGCTAAGACCAACGCTGATAAGTTTTATCTCACAGTCTATAGCTGTTAAGTTTACATCTCCCTTATAATACTATGACATGACCCGAGTTTCTCCAAGCTTTTTTTCTTAATTGTTCTGCTGTTAATCTAGACAATTTATCCACCTTTTACACTTATATTTACACATTTATATTTATTTATTTTGGCTTCAGAGGTGGACTTATACAGCCATCTTAGTACGTATAAGGTTTAACACACTGAAGAGCAACGTACGCATAGGATTTACTACATCCTGTATCAACATAAACATGAAATTACAGCAGAATCATATTAAAAGTTGACCTACTCTCTAACAAGAAAGCATATACACTGCCTGACAAAAAAAGTGAAACACCCAGAAAGAGAGTAGGAAATGAAACGAAACTTCGTTCGTTGAGAAGATATATGACGTTATATCATTGATTACACAATCCAATCAGTTTTACCCATAACTTGACTGTATGAGGCCACTAGTCAGTATGGTGGTGCACCCCCTCTCACCTGCATGCATGCACTGATTTGGTTGGGAAATGTTACATAAACCTGTCGTATCCTTTCCTGAGGCCAAGTAGCCCACAACTGTTGTAACTCAAATGGCTCTGAGCACTATGGGACTTAACATCTGAGGTAATCAGTCCCCTAGAACTTAGAACCACTTAAACCTAACTAACCTAAGGATATCACACACATCCATGCCCTAGGCAGGATTCGAACCTGCGACCGTAGCAGCAGCGCGGTTCCAGACTGAAGCGCCTAGAACCGCTCGGCCACACCAGCCGGCACTGTTGTAACTGGGACAAAGCATACTTTGGAGCTGGTCCCACACATGTTCTATTGGGGACAGATTTGGAGATCTTGCTGGCCACCGGAGTGCTTGATGCAAAATGTTCATAGAGACACTTACCATGTGTGGCCGAGCATTGTCCTGTTGACTGATGCTGTCACGATACTGTCACATGAGGATCCAAGCTGTCTGTCACATATTCGTCGTGCCGTCAGCGTTCCCTCAACCATTACCAGCCATGACTTGAACTCATAACCGATGTCTCCTCACTCTATGATGCCAGCAGTAACTCCGCTATACCTCTTCAAAACATCGGCATGCCATGTTACCTCTTCGCAGCACCACTTCAAAGGCAGCCGTTTCTTTTGTGGTGTCAGCGATAGTCTACGCATGTGCCGGTAATTGTCCAGTTCGGCTACTAAGAGTCTCCGACTAAAGGTGTGAGATGATGCAGTATGTTGCAGCGAGTCCATTACTTGTTCTCGGATAGCATGCGCAGATTCGAAAGGGTTACGATGTGGTTGGTGCACAATACGGCGGTCACCCTTCATCGTGGTCAGACGTGGTCGATAGGAATCTTTATGACGAGTACGTCTCCCCTTACGTTCGCTTACAGTCCAACATCGGGCCCCTTAGCACATCTGAATGGCCCACAAATCTGAATATTGCATGACCCATCCAGCGGGTCAAATGGAGGGGAAAAAGAAGGCCCCTTTCAAACTGTCAGGTGTTGAAAGCGCTGTCTCACCTGCCACCAGAAGGGTGTTACTCGCAGAATCAGTACGCATGTCGTCAGCGTACAGTAAAACTATTATATTTTGTGACAAAATATTGCTCAGGTACGATGTAGATATGTAGAAAATCAGAGGAAATACAACCGATCCCTGGGGTAACCTTACGCTTGTCGTCCTCAGCCCCTTATAGCCGTTTGCACTTCTTACTACCAGGGATCTATGGGAAAATTAGTGGAAAATTTGCTCGCTAAGCTGTCGGAAATATTCTCCCTTCGCACATTTGTAGCCAACATAGATACGGTGACATTATCAAACGCGTAGTTTGTATCCGTAAATACAGCAATGACATATTCGTTGCGGCTGAAACTTATCTGGATATCGGTTACTAATTTTATTAGTGTTTTGTACGTACCACGTTCCCACCCGAAGCCAGAAGTCATTTTTTGTAACAGGTTTAGTGCTCATACCACCACTCAAGTCTATGGTTCAATATACTGTCCAACACTTTCTGCACACGGCGCAGGAGCGTTACTGGCCGCTATGACTTTGCTTCATTTAGCGATTGACAGTGTTTTCCTGTCGGCACTGTTCGTGACATCTTCCATTAGGGGTTATCAGTTCTTCTGTTCCGAGTGTCATTAAAAAAGCTACAGAGAGGGCTCATCTTTTAGAGTGTTAATGAAGATAGCAAACGGTAATATGTATTATCACTCCCTGGGGCACTACTACTCCCAAATAACTGGACTCAGTTGAGTCCTGCAACAATACAGCACTAGTTCAGGAAACGGCTTCCTTCCTCGACTTCCTCATCAATGAGTTGTTCAAAATAGTCTTGTTCCAGATTTTTCAGGAAGTAATCCATTAATTCCTTTGGATGCGCTGTTATTTTATTGTTGTATACGCTAAATTCGTGGCAAATGGTGGCTCTGGGTATGTCTTTGTTAGGCTTCTTGCAGAAGTTTTCCCATGCAGATTTCTTCTTAGTTTTGAAAAGTCGCTTTATTTTCACTTGTAGTATATTGAATGTTATGTAATTTTCTTCTGAAGCGCATCTTATGAACATTTTTAGAGCGTTCCTCTTATTCATTATTGCACTCCTCGTTCCACTGGACTAATAATGTTTAAGTGTTCGGAACAAAGGTTTCTTGGGACAGATACCTTTATAGCTTCTTCAATACAGGCAATAATATCCGTGTTGTCTGTGCTTAATTCTCCACATCATGAAAACTTCTGTATCTTTTCCGAAAGCGTAGCTGTCTATGTGTTCCAGTCTGATTTCTGAATGTTCCACTTGTAGGCTGGCCATATGACACCACGTATCGCTCCTGCATCGCATCTGAGAACGGTGCATACATTCTAGCCCAGGATGTATAGACTTCTAATGTCACGCACCTCTGTTGCCTACTTGCAGCGGCAGATTTGGATGCGAGGGAGCGGCCACCTACTTCTACAAATGCAAGACCAAACTCCCTCCCACCAATCCTGAGCTTACCATTCCCTTTCGCCCCATCAATCAGCCCATCCACCCTAAGAATTCCCTCCACCCACTCCCTACGGATGAAGACATCATGTGTTTCCTCACCACTGTCCTCCAGAACACTCAACTCTTTCAACACCCCCACACGCTCCAGCAGATCTCCCTTGCCGCCCACTCCATCTTCCATTTGAACACATATGCCACATATTCACCCAAAAAGCCCACTCCACCTTTACCCACCTCGACACCCTTGTTTAAAACTCTCTCTTCCTCCCTCTGCTCCCTTCCACCCTCCACAGCCTGGCATGCCAACAGTATCATCTCCCTATCAAAACATCTGCTCCTTCTCTGTCAACAAATACCTCTTCATGGATACCCTGACCCAGCACCAGGTCGACTCCTTCATCCTTAATGAAACCTTCCTACAACCTCCCTATCTCCTCCGCTGCACTGACAATCCCCTTCCCTAGCGTGGGGTGGGGTCACTACTGGCCACCTCAAGCATATCCGTGTCTGGCCGCAACCCCTGCTCAATGACCCAAACAAACACCTCATCCACAGTGTCTTTTTTCCCCTCACTCACTATCACCTGTGCCACCATCTATGTCTGTCCAGTAGCTTCTCTCCCCTAGGACTTTATCTCCCATGTTGATCACATCTTCTCCACCTATGTGATTGCCGCAGACCTCAACATTCACAGCCAAGACCCTGCCACCCTTCGGTGGTGACATCAGTTCCTTGCTACCCTCCAAGGTGACGTTTTTCCACTCCCACAGCACACCCATCCCGAAAGTGTCTCCACCCCCGATGTCGTCCTCACCTCCCCCAACCTCCTTAGTCGTACTGCCATGGAAGTCCTACACCCTATTGGTAGCGACCACCTACCAGTGCTTCTCACCACCTCCTCAGCCCATCGCCTGCTCCCAACCCTGCTTCCCCTTCCGAAGTCTGTCCATGATCACTGCCGAGGCAACTGGGATGCCTCCCAATAATCCATTGCCACTCAGGTCAAAAGCCATCCACTTACCTTTCAACATCCCACTGACATCACCCACGCATTATTCTTCCTCCAGAACACCATCACTGACGGCATGGATACCCACATTCCTACCAAATTTATCCACCGTCATTGCCCTACTCTTCTTCCAAAGGCTGTCCTTCTTCTCTGAGAATCTCACAGGCTCTACTGCTCCTTCCTCCGTACCTATGACTGGGATACACGCCTACGCCATCAGCAATTACAGTGACAGATACATAATCTCGTAACAGCAAAGAAACGCGAGGACTGGCTCCAGACATGAACGCAACTCAACACCACCCTCCCTATCAACTCCTCCAAGTACAGGTCTGCCTTCCACTGCCTTACTAGTAGCGATAATACCCTGCATTACCCCCTTCTCCATGACGACTGCTCCTTCCCTGACAACCTCTGCAAGGCTAATCATTTTGCTTCCCACCTCTCTGAGGTTTCTTCCGTTCCTGATGATCCCCACTTTGATTACTCCCTCTTCCCCACAGTCCTTGACTGCAGTGATACCTCTATCCCACCATGCGCCTCCAGTTTCCAGTGCTTGGATCAGTTAATCTCCTCAGATTTAAACAGTCCCATTACAGCACATGACATCACTCATACTCCACTCCAAACACAAGACTGCCCGTGGTCACGACTGTGTCACCTACCGCCACCTCAAGGAAACTCCCATCTCCCTCCTTCCTGGACATCCTTGCTACCTTGTATAATGTCATCCTCTCCACCAGCTTTTACCCGAACCTCTGGAAGACTTCCTGCATCCTGCTGTTCCTTAAATCCAACAAACCCCCCTCTGACACTGCTTCATATCGTCCCATCTGCCTCACCTCTGTGTTCAGTAAGGTCTGTGAGTCCATCCTCTCTTGACGTATTCATCACCACCTCAACCAGCACCACCGGCTTCCCCTTACCCAGTGTGGCTTCTGGCCCTCCTCCTCTGCAAACGACCAGGTCCTTAACCTTGCACATCTTACTTCTCTCCAGTTTAACTCCAGTTTCTCCACTATCTTTGCTTCCAGAAGGCCTATGAACATGTATGGCATCCCAGGCCCCTTTTTAAACTCGAGACCTATGCCCTTCTGATCAATTTCCTCCATCTTGTTGCTTCCTTCCTCTCACATTGTCCCTCTTATGTCACTATCCACAAACCCAATTCCCATACATATTATCCTACTGTGTGTGTGTGCCCCAAGGATCCATCCCTTCTCCCTCTTCTATCTCCTGTATACTGCCAATATGCCCAAATCTCCCCTGCCTGTTCACCTCCTCCAATTTGCTGATGACACCGCCTTCCTGGTCCTCTATCCTACCCTTGAGCAGTCCCAACATACCCTTCAAACCCATGTGAACCAATTCACCACCTGGTGCAACCACTGGCTCCGCATCAACCCTTCCAAGACCCAGGCAATCATCATAGGATGTACCACCCTCTCCTTCTGGCTCTACGGTTTTGCCTTACCATTTATGATTGTCCTATTCAACTCACTCCTAATCTAAAATACCTTGGCCTCACCCTTGACTGTCACCTCACCTGGACTCCCCATCTCCTTACAATCCAACACAAAGCCCACAATAGACTCGGCCTCCTGTAACACCTGTCCAGCCAGACATGTCGCCTGCATACTTCCACCATCCTTCACACCTACAAATCCTTAATCCAACCCATCCTTTGTTATGCATCTCCTGGATTTCCACCCCCACCCAATTTCTATGAAGCCCTCCATATCCTCGAATGTCATGCAGTCTTGCTTTCTGTACCACCTCCTGTCTCCCACACGGGTTCTATATGACCTCATCCTCTTTCCACATTTTCTCTTTTCCTTGAACACATCTGAACCCTGTACATAATCCACAGATTTGATCCCCCCCAGTATCTCCTATCCTTTCTGTCCCCCACCCGTTGACAAACCTTTACTGTTGTGTCCTGCCCTCTCTCCATCTCCACATCCTCCACCTCCTGTACTAACACACCTTTCAGTGCCTAATCCTCCTGGATGATAAGCTTCACCCTGATATCTACCCCTCCTATCAAATCTAAGCCCCCCCTCCCCCCCCCCCCTCCTGAAGGCTCCCTGTACCCTCCTTTTCCCTTCCCCTGAAAAGATTTTTCCTCCCTCCTACACCCCTCTATCTTTTCAGCAAACCCCTTCCATGTCTCTGCACTCCCTCATGACTTGCTTTCTCTCTCCTTCTCCCACCCCACCCATCTCCAGCACCTTGGTGCACCACCCGACCCCTTTATTTCACCTCACCCTCTCTAGGCCCCCTGCCCTGCTACCCCCTCCTACCCCCTCTCTTCCCTCCTCTCAGACCATCCCTCCCTCGTTAAGTCCCTCCTGTCAATTTTTACTCTTTGTCGTGTATGCTCTGTCTGGTGCAGTGGTTTCGAAGTACCGTCATTCTGGTGTGGATTTTTAATACTGTGGCCTACTTTTATCTTGTGCTTGTGACTTTGGCATATTTTATGTGTTATGCACGTCACCAACAGTGATTTCATCTTTATGTGGACCTTTTTTTTAAATTGTGCCTCACAATTAACGTATCCACGTAAGTATATATTTTAACCCCCATTGTTTCCCCCCTTATGATCCCCTTTTATCACCTTTTTCTAGGTTTCATTTCATCTTCTTAATAACTGCATTGTCTCTCCACTAAAGAGTTGTGGACTGTGTTGCTGACAGCCCTCCCCTACCCATATGGGCCAGAGAATGAAATTACAATTAAAAAAAGCCCTGGCAGTCAGTAGTTTTACTCTGGACAATGATGGTGGAGCTCATCATCGAAAGCTCAAGAATTTTATTGGAAATTATGCGGCTTGAAAATTGATATTTTATTCAGTCATGCCACCATGAAAGACTGAGGACACAACTAATTTTGTTTCTGAATTGCCTTTATACTGTTATTTGACATTCTATCATTTGAGAATAATTTGGACAAACTATTTTGTTCCTGAACTTTTGCCATACTCAACTTTAAGCCAGCAAGAGCTACACCATTACAAATATTACATGTTAATCAAGGAACTTATTTCAACAGCTGGTTCAGATTCTTCCTGTACATATTCTCAATATGGTGTCTGAAACTTCACCCATTAGCATTTTATATTGAGTTACAATGAACAAATTTTAAATGTCCTGTCATGGTATCTATGACCGAACCAATATCTGCTAAAGCCTCTGAAAACATGCAGTGTCAATTATTACAGATATAGTGAAAGCAAATGATGAGAAAATATACACTGCTGCAAATTTTTAGAAAGAGTAAAAAGATGTTTCTGTTGATTGTTTGTTATTAGATACAACACACATTACTGTTAGGCCACAAGATGATTGAAACTGATGCATGTTAGGTGATACTTTGTGGAACTCTGCTCCTAACAACTGTTTAACACAAATGAAGCTTATCGTACAAAACAAGTATAGGAAATGCAAGCTCAACTCCATCCTTTGATGATGCACTGTTTTCTGCAAATCCAGGTGTAAATTCTCATCTACAAATTTACTGAATGTATTTTTTGAAACATTTTGTTGCTAATAGTTCGAATACATTTCCCTCTACCAACAACTCATGATTATTTTTGGGAAATGAATTAAGGAGAGCATCATGAGGCTCTTTGTGCTTGCCACCCATTCAGTATATAGCTATCATATTAAAATCTCCCTTTGGCAATATTGTATGGTTGGAGAATTTATGTGTGATACTTTAAACACTTCCTCTAAAGCACTTCGTAACTTCATAGTTAATGTATACACCTAATTACTATTTCATGCTCATGTGTGATGCTTTCCTCACATTCTGACTTCATTTATTTCATAACACCTAACAGAGTTTTATATGGCAATGCATACGTTATCATCACCATTGATTTACAACCTGTCCTTGTGGTATATATTCCATTCAGAATATTTTGCTGATATTTATTTCAGGTATTAGTCAGTATCATATGTGCATTAAAACATTTCAGTTATTCTGAAAGCTTAAGCTGAACATGTATAGAGTCAACTAATATTAGGTTTATAATTATTTAATTATTTTTCTGGCCTGCACTCATATGCATTCCCTTGCATAATAAGTGTCCCACTCAGTGATATGGTGTATTACATGTAATTGCTCACCTGGTATAAACAGTGATTTCTTTGAGCTAAAAGAAAAAACTCTCATGTACACACCATGTATACTCTGTTCTTTAACATTACAGTCCACTGCCAAATGGAACCAAAGATGGTCTCTAAGCCAAGCAACATCAATTCTGACACAAGGCACTGCTTGCAGCTTGTAGAACTCACTGTATTCAATAGATGTTGGTCGAGCCTCTATCATATTTTGGACGAGACCCCCATTATGCATACTGAGCCCACACAACACTTCCTTTCTGGCTTAACTGTCTTGTCCCTGTGAAACTAGATCACTTGCCTAATACAGGAGCCCACAATGTGCTACTCTTCTTTCTGTGCTATCTTAATCTTTGTAAGAAGAACTTGTTAGTCCCAACAGAATAGATCTCTTTTACTTTTAGCAGTGGGCAACACATAATATCTATTACAGAACCAAAATAAGTAATATTTACATTTTTCCCTCTGCCTAGATATTGATGACACTACTGCAGTTTGCTGTTCATTCTTGGAGATGTAAGAATTAATCAGATCAAAGAAATCAGATGACACAATACTGTTTAGGATCCCAGGGGACACTGATGACATATAATGTTCGACGACCTTCATCACCATCACAAACCAACTTCCTTCTGTAATATCATATATATGGTTTGTACAACCAGCAACTGCTTTACTGATTAACCAATTGAAAACTGAAGAGAAGAACTGTCTGTCAGTAGGTGCTTGTTTCATATCAAAGTAATGATGACTTGTAAGCTGCTTATATGCCTTGTAGTTTGGAAGGCAAAGAATGGATGGTGCAAATGTGTGATGTAGAGTATATAAAGACAGTAAAGGAATTTTTATATATCTGCAGACATACTAAAAAAGAAATGTCATCTTGTGTTGTGGAGTGCATTCTGCCTTACCTTCTATTCTATTCATAAATACTACACAGGAAATATGCCACCTTGTATTCTTCTGTGAGTGTATTGGTCTCTCCAGTTTTACTCTGTTGACCTTACAGAGCATGAACATAAGGAAAGTAATATGTTTTTATAATGTTCTGTATAAGCAGGTTTAGAGTTTCAGATGAAGCACTCTGTAATTTATTATGGTATTATTGCAGAGTATACTGCTAATATTAACTGACCATCTATATTAATTTCACTTGTGAACCAAAAAATCACAGAATACATTGCCTTTCTTAGGTTTTTTTTACTCATCATTTCATATTCAAATGAATTTATAATCTTGGTACATATTACATTAGTCTTTATTCCATTCTAAGACTCATTAATTATTGTACAAGTAAAATACCTGTGATAACTATCTACCAAAGCTGTTCCCTGTCCCATCCACTATCACCATCTGATCATCTTCCATGAAGTCCTTAGCCAAAGGCTATGCAGGCCACCACTTTGATTAAAAATGCTGGTGGTCTAATACTAACTTCTACATCTACACACATACTCCACAAGTCACCATATGGTGAATGGTGGAGGGTACCCTGTACCGCTACAAGTCATTTCCCTTCCTGTTCCACTTGCAAATTGAGCAAGGAAAAATGACTGCCTATATGCTCATACAGAGTATGTGCCCTAAGCTTTCTAATCTTATCTTCATGTTTCTTACACAAAATGTACATTGGTGGAACTATAATTGTTCAGCACTCAGTCTTTAATGCCAGTTCTGTCTATTTTCTCAGTAGTGCTCCTCAAAAAGAATGGAACGTTCCCTCCAATCTAAACGAGGGCCTACACCCCTGCCATGACAATTACCTAGCAGCAATACTCTTTTTTCCACACATTAGAGACAACCCTAGCCTTTATACTTACAGCCAAAGTATGTCACTCATTTTCTACTCTTGCAGCATCTTGAAATTCTTCTCCCCTGAACTCTGGCAGTCAAAACACCAATTGCAGAGTTGTCTAAGAGAGAATTATGTGTAGGAAGGAACTGTACTTTACCTCTGACAGATGTACTGTTTTACTAACATTTGTACTCTGTTACTCTGTGCTTGTCAATTGAGCCCAGTAGATCATGACAGAGGAGCAACATGACACAGGGGTGATCTGTGCACAACACTGGATGATCCTGAAATCTGTGTGGTTATGGCTTATGAGTTATTTATAGTTCAGTGATCTACTAGTGCCCAGTAACAAGAAATCATTGTAAACACTAGTACAGAAAATAGACCTCTTTTTATGTTTAATCCCATTTCATCATCTTCCAAAGAGCAAAACCGTTGGAACTACATCTGTACAAGAAACAATTTCTTATGTATTTTTGTTTATCCTTCACACTCATCTTACTTGATATACCTCAAATATAATAATGGAAACAAAATTTTGACTCTACTTCTGCAGCATCCACAAGACTGATACTGTGAAGACGACATTTCTGTAGTATTCATAAAGTGCATCAGTTGTACTAAAATTTATCTGTTAAACTGCAGGAGCAGCTTCAGGGCATTAGAGCTCCACCTGAGGTCATGCAGTTTAACAAATAAATTTTTATTGTAATTGAAACAAATTCTTACTTTATGAATATTTTACTCAGCTACAGACGTCCTTCACATCAAATCCTTTGTGTTTGTGAAGTATGTTGCCACTCGTCCCTAATACAAAAATTATTATAATATATTGTTCATCTGTGTATGAGTGTTAGTTAAAACATTGCTTCTTCTTTGTGATTGCAGTTTTTCCTTTGTTTATATCAGGGGGTCTATCATATCTGGGCCACAATGGAAGAAACTAAGTATTTTCATCCACATATAATATTCTTAACACAAACAATAACATCTAGGGGGGGGGGGGGGGGGAGGACATTGATGGTATATATAGGTAATATGTGTCATCATGTGGCTGGATTTTCAAATTCAAAATATTCAATTTATCATAAGTTTATATAAATGTAATTTTATGTAATTTTTATTTTTACTGATTGTGTGATAGATGCTCATATCTTGGGCTGTATTGATACTTGTTGGGTGCCACATGTGGTCTGTGGACCATGAGTTGTACACCCATGATTTAGATCTTGATTCTTCTCCCTCATGTTTGGTTTTGTGAGATATTTCTGAGGAAGACTTTTTCAGTTTTTTTATTGTTGATTGTACATACATAAGTTGACTGAACTATGTCAGTGAAACTCAAGCTGTTATAACTATAATCTACTATTTTGGAAGGCAGAAGATGAAGTCCTGCTGGAAGTAAAACTGTCAGGGAAGGTTGTGAGCTGTGCCTATACTGATCAGTCAGTAGAGCACTTAGCCCAGATTCAAGCCCTGGTCTGGCACACAGTTTTAATCTGCCAGGAAGTTTCAGGCTGCTATAGAGTTTTCATCATTCAAAGTTTTCTGGTATACATACACGAGTCAGACTCATAAAATAAAAATAGGTACTGACTAAAACAGGTGTTTCCCTGAATGAATCACAGTATGTATCATATGTGTTGTTTAACTTCCATTGAGCTAGGCTGGTGGTCCTTGTAACACTATATCACAATGACGGAGAAAGCACAACTGTTTGCAAGACAGAAAATGTCCAGACGCACAGATTTTACATATGCAGTGAATAATGTGATTATTATGTAACATCCCATTTCCTGGATTCCACACCTTCATCTTAACTGCAATTTCTCTACTTGGTCACAATGATCACCATTTTAGCACCTGCTGCATCACAACAACTTAAGGTTGAATATGAGTTGTATGAAATGAGATAAAGCAGTTAAAATAATGATTTCAATATTGTAAGAAAATATGTTGTTAGATGAGGCCTACTTCCATATAATAGATTGTATTAATGATCATAGCTTTGAAACAGTTAGACAAATTAAAGCTATATATTCAATTGATATTCATACCTATGCTCTGTCTCTAATGACTTCATTGTTAACAAGATGTTAAACACTGGTCTGCCTTCCTTTTCAAACTTACACTTTCTCTTGCTCATGACATGTTGTTGACAACTGAGCTATCCATTTCTCCAGCTCAGTATGAAAAATACAATCTGGAGGCCATTATATGCCCAATTCTTTCCTTCTGGAATCTAGGAGAGCAGCACTTGCAATCTGTCATTACCAAGCTGGCTAAGTTTGCCTGGAAAGTTTCGATGGTAAGAGCATTACCTTCTAAAGATAATGATCCAGGTATGAATCCAGGTCTAGTACACAGTTTCAAACTGTCTGGCAGTTTCATAACCATGCATTTCTCTGCTGTAGTCAGGAAAACTGCTGAGTTTTCTGACGCAAGATGGAAAAATTATTTAAGAATTTTAATTATGACTTGTGCATAATGAGAAACTGGTAATTTTAGTCATCATTTTGTTGCTCCAGATTGGCTGACAGTATTACAACTAAATGTGAGTGACAATGTATAATGATTAATTTGAAATTCTAAACAACAATACTAGAATCCTTTTTTTAACAAAACTGCCCTTTTTGAAACATATTCTCTTAGAGGCATTTCCAGGAAACTAATTTCTTGTTTTCTGCACCCTAAGCTAAATAGAGTTTGTAGAACACTCATATCATTTCCTTTATTCACATTGTTGTTGTTGTACTTCATTACACTCTAATGTTGTTATGGAAGCTGAGCATTTTGTTACCACAACAGCCCTGTATAAATTGACTACATGCAAATACAGCCACAAGTACATGAGAAGGAAACCCATGTCTATGTGTGAGATGGTAGTTGGTGCTGTGAGATTGAGAGAACATAAAAAAGAATAGCTAATGTGGTCAAACAGCATCAAATTACTTATTTAGTAGATGAGCTATGATGTTCTGTCACTTACCATTGACAGATTGGAATCAAATCATAATGAGACAGAGATGCCTTGCAGTTTCCATCTTCCTGTTTTTTTATGCACCATGACAACAATTCTAACAGCAGGTGTGGAGTCTAGAAGGACTGTAAAGGGTTATGATGTGCACCAATGATGAAAATTACTTGCTATTCATGTCTTATACTCTGTCTGAGTTTAGTCTGTACTAGTTTTAATCAGAAGAAGACTGTCATAATTGACTACTGAGTGCAAAATTCTCCACAAAGGTGGTATGCACGTGAGGCAATCAGTCAGATCAGTAGTAATCTCCAGCTGCCACAGGAAAGATGACACACTAGGCATATAAGTATGCACACTGAACTGAAGATCAATAGAGGACCATAGTCGAAATGGACCTGACTGGTTTCAACCCACAAACAAGTAGCAGATTTCTTTTCATATGAGGAGAACCCAGGGCCTATTATTATCTATCAACACTAATGAAATGAATATCTTCAAACAAGCTAGAGTCTGTAGGTAGACTAGTATACAAAATGTGCCTCCTAATTACAACTGAGGTAGGTGTGCCAGTTCAAGCAGCACTCAGTGATAAATCAAACAGAAACTTCATTCAAATCATTTAATGAGATTTCTGTTTCATTCAGTTTGTTATAAAGAGACTGAACAGTATGATGAAGCAATTTAAAGTTTGAACTAGGGATTTTGCTTGACCACTTACCTCTTCTTTTGATATAGCATTGTTAGCTGTAAAAAATCATCCTCATTTTGAGAGTGAGCGATGCCTTCCTGCTAGCTGGGTCCTGCCTTTCTTATTCTGTGGTGCTTCTAATTATAATCCGCAACTGCTAATTATAAGTCTAGTAAATATGGCCTCTCTAATGGAAGCTCTCTGACATGCTCTGTAAAATGCGTACCTTAAGAGTTGTGGACACTGTCTTGTTCAGTAGAAGAACTATGTTTTACAGCAGCAAAGTGGAACAAGTGCTCATACCTCTTAAAATATCCATTTTAGAGCCCATGTCTACTGGAGACTTTTTTCCTTATTATGGTGCGCACTACCACCTCCCAAAATATGCAAATCAAAGAGCTTTCAGTAGAAAAGATTTGTTTCACAGTATTGAAGATAAAGAATTTATCACATACCTTGAGGTATGCAGATGTTTATCAGACATTTTTTTTGTTTTGAATGATCATTCCCATCATATCCTTCAATACTGACCTTTGCTTCTGGGATACCTTGTGGAGGTTTCTCACAGAGGAATAAAAAGGGTAGTGTATGATGTGTTCATATCTGTCTGCTGACATGAATCTCAGAAATATACTTGGGATTTTCTGTGAAGGTATGTTGCATCTAGCAGTTATCATTGACAGACCTTTGCCATAATAAAAAGAAACTTAACAAGAATAGTGTTTCTAAACAGTGCTGTGTCTTCATTACAGGCCTCATAGGCATAGTCATTAATGGTATTATATATTTGTACATATGATAACTTGCTGCTTGGTGTAGCTGTACCCCATATTGGTGTTAATTGTGATACATCAAGCAACCACATCAGTTTTTTACACTGAAGACATATCCTAAATATGAACATACATATTTTTTGTATAACTGTTTTTTCATATATTATTTAAGCTGTGTCAGGTTGAAATAATGTGCTCACACTTGAAATCTGCATACATTAGCAGTGTGTTTTCATCCTTGAGAGTTCACCATGAAAGAGCAATTCTGTGAACTACCAATAGAACCCACCCTGCTAAAATACCTATTTAAACCCTGCTGTGCTACACTCTTACTTAGTTATCATGCTATTACTGCATGCATACATTTGCGTTATTTTATTGTGTTCAGTGTATGTTATGCTGCTTGGCATACATACCACTGTCTAATAAAGTTGTAATAACATTCTTGGTTATGTTGTATGTATAAGTTACAACACATGTTTCAATACCTTGGCTAAATTTCACTAATTTTTGGACATAACTTTCTGAACTATAATTCATTTTTATAAATTTAAGAAAATTTGTAAACTAGTCTGTCAGCTCATTGGGTTTCATTTCTCTTGCCCTGAATATTTCCTTTGTTCATTTAGTTTCTTAACAAAAGACATGGAGATTTCAGAAGAGCTGAATCTCAGTGGCCAGATGTGACTATACCTGACAGAGAAAGGAAAAACAGTTTCCCACTAGTAATCTGCTGCACTAAATCAGGAACATGTTGGACAACAGCCTTCCATGAGCCACAAAATTGGTTGCAGAATAATTGATAAATGAATTACCTTATTCATAATTAAAAATGTAAAACTTTGTTCAGCCTGAATATTGGTTTGAGTACCACAGTGTTTTACTTGTTATGGTCCTATTGGAGGTGGTATTCCCATGCCTTTCTTAGACCTACGAACTGACTTACTCAGTAAGCTACACAGGCAGTTTCATGATTTGGCATTTTGCACATACAAAAATCATTATATGGGGAAAGAGGGAATTAGTGGCAGAAAAAAACTAGGGCAAACCACTGATGCTTACCCACTGAATTACAGAGTCACACAGAGTTCATCATTAAAGAGGAGGAAGTTAGAGATTTTTGTGTCACTGAAAACATGGTAATTAGATACTGAGCATATATTCCGTTGTTCAAGAATAGGGAGGAAGGGCTTGTGACATGTTTAAAATAAAAACCCAACAACATTACCTTAGCTGTATTAGGGATGGTGGTGTGCCAATAATTTTTTTAGTAGGGAGAGGAGGGAAGGCAAGTAAATCTATTCATAGGTTTTGTTTAATGTGAATTAGACATACATCTCTCAGTAAAACCATTACACAAATATATTTATCAGTAGAGTAGAAAGGTTTTAGACCATCAGTGCTACATTTTTCTACAAAGAGAAACTGTTCCTTGATATCAAGTCATAAATATGATCCCAGCTTTATAGGCCTTGCACCTTGGAAACAATTTTGTTCCTTTAAATTTGAAAAAAAGACATCACATAGCTAAAAAGATTAATTCTACTTCTCTCTCAGTCCACTTATGAACAGTAGCTCAGACTTACTGTGGATCACAGTAACGATTGGTCCTTCACAAAACTATTATTATTATTATTATTATTCTTTCTTTTCTCAGACGTTATGTCTGGTCAAAAATGGAAAGTGACGCGGACCTTGATGAAGCGTGACTTTCTTTTAACTGTACGGTATATGTTACATTCCATTTAGGAACTTTCGGGTAATTGAACATGTATTAACGATTATAGATTTCTGTAGTTGTATATATAAGTTTGGATGTAGGTATATTGCGTTGATGTACTGGTGGATATTGTGTGGTATATTGTGTGGTAACTCCTGTAGTTGATAGTATAATTGGTATTATTATTATTATTATTATTATTATTATTATTATTATTATTGTTTCAGAAACACTGCATATTGCATCTTAATGGAAAAAATCATAATTTCCTTGAAAACGAAAAAGGCATTTATTTAGTTCAGACTTAAAAATTTTTAGATATATTTTATGAATGTAGTTTTCCTTTCCACAGATCAGGAAACAAATTCTTTTATGACTCCTGCAAGACTAATTTTCCCAGCCCTGTCTTGATGACTGTGATAGGGGAGTAGCAGGGTGTCTTGACTGTGTCATTCCTGATGTGAGGCAAGTTTTAAACCATTGCAAGGTGCTGAATGACCTCTCAAAAATATGTTGAGAATACTAGAGCTGTCACAATCAGAGCAATCAGGTGAATAATGTTCTGAAACATTTTTTTATAAGCCTACCACATTCAGCAATAAGTTTTTCTTCCAACAGAGGGTACATTACATAGTAGCACAGCAGCTATAATGGTTCACAGCATTTTGAGCTCTGCATTAGGCCCATACACTGCTGTATAGACCCAGTCATAGTTCCCCTGAAATGTTTCAAAGATTTTATGCTTATGGCTCAGTGGGTAGGATTCATTAGTATCAGCAGTTGAACTTCAAGCTTTGGATTTGCCTTACTGACACCAGACTGTTCTGTACTGCAAGAAACTCTTCTAAATGTCATGTAGCTGGGGGATTTGTCAGTGAGTACATAACAAGTATCTCTTTGAGATGGGACAGTTGCTTTAGATTCTCTTGGTTGAATCTTCAATCAGTCTCACTCAGAAAGACAGCAACAATTTCAAACACTATTATCTTATATCTTCATTCATGAGACACTTCCTCAGGAACAGACAATGTTTCTGTGCATTTCAATCTTTCTGGTATTTTTATTTGCCACAAGATACTTGTGTCATTCAGATTTAGGTTCTTAGAATAAATCAGGTTTTTTTCAACAGCATGTCAAATGCTTCAACAGTCCTGTGATTCACAAGAGCTGCTTTTTAATGTCTACAGAACATTTACTCTCAGTACCTTAAAATTTTGATTCTGTAAAGATCTGGCCAGTTCTTCACATAGTTCAAATATTTCAACAGCAACTGTCATATAAAAATGGCCTCAAACAAATCTGTTCTAACCATGGTGACCCTGTGTAACTGTGGGACAAGGCACTAGCAAAAGAAGAAGAAGATATTACAGTTGCTTATGTTGAGGGTTAACTATTAGTCTCTGCAACAAGTATCAATCTTCTCCAGGCCTGTCTGCATTTGAGTGCAATTTTCTAGTTTTGCAACTTCTCTCATACAACAGCATCATCCAGTAAAAGTGTCATGGAACTTCCACTGTTATCCACTGGATCATTTATAAATATTGGCAAATGAAATGGCCCTCTAATACTCGCTTGGGGCACAACCAAAGTTACTTTTAAGCCTGAAGAGATCTCTACACTGAGAATGCCACACTGAGTTCTGTTTGCTAGAAATTTTTCAGTCTACTTGTACAACTGGTATGTTATATTGTACTGGTCACCCAGTTCCTCAATTGCTCACTTTTCAAGACAGTCATGTATGACATGTGTCAAATGTGGCCAAGCATTGTCATTTTTTGAATGAATTGTTGCCTGTTGTACTCATATAAGGGAATACTTAAGCACTACACGTGTCATCTATTCACATCTGTGCCATCATAGTCCCATGTGGAAAGACATCAGGATCTATGTAGACATTTAAGATTTACCTTGTCATAAAAACCAGCCCACATTAAAAGTATCCCTTACATTGATGCTTAATGATGGGTAAAGGTGGATTCTGTTTTGTACTGAAATAAAAATGCTTCTACTGTCATGCTGTATCCAAACAGTGTGTCTTCAATGCAGAAATCATTTCATATTTATTTGCAGTTCTGCATGGATGATAAAATACTCTCTGCAAATATTCCTTCCTGTTATGAATGGTAAGTCAAACATTGATGGCTTGCTGCTATTCATACACATAACCTTCAAGGTTTTTTTTGCAAAGCACATAATGAGATCACCCTTTTTGTGGCTACTACAAGAACAGGCTTTAGTTTAGAAGTTTATTTATTTAACTGTATGGCTAGGGCCCCCCACCAGGCAGTCCATTAGCCGGGTGCCAGTCTTTCAATTTGACGCCACTTTGGCAACCTGCAGTCGAGGAGGATGATAGGATGATAATGAGGACAACACAACACCCAGTCCCTGCACGGAGAAAATTCCCCGACCCAGCCGGGAATCAAATCCAGGCCCAGAGGATTAACAATCTGTCATGCTGACCATTCAGCTACCAGGGGTGGACAGTTTAGAAGTGATGCAGTCCTATTCTTTTAAGTACATAAAAGGAACTATTGGGCTTTAGCATTCATCATAGCCATTGGCCAGCCTTGGCTGGATGAGCCTTCTCCACGCTGTAATTATACCTATGTCACAACATTACCTGCCAAAGTCAATAAGAACAAGTTAAATCAAATATTAAGAGCACTATACATTGTGCTGGTCAACAAGATTCTGAAAATTGACTGGGGTTTTTCTTTTGATTTGTATACAGCATCTCTTTCCTCAAGGATGAAGCTACAAGCTGGCAGGGCAGTTGGAAAACAAGCTACTGAGTGGTAACAGCAGCAATTGTGTTTGCCACACTGTGGTGAGTAATGGCAGACAGGGGGAAGATGTTCAGTTGCTAAGTGAAATCATGATGTTGTGCTGCCATAGACCACTGAGTGTCACTATATATCTGATGTTACAGAACTAAAATTGTATGAAATCATATGATTTGTGGAGTTTAGAAAGGTAATATGAGGGTGAATTGGCGCTAGCATGGTTACTTTTAGTTGTGGCCTGTGGTTGGTATGAGTTGTGTTGATGAGCATCCTGTTGTCACTTGGTTTTCAGTTCACTGTCTGGTAGAATAGTGCCTCACAGTTTCATAGTTTCTGAAGCTTTGCCAATGACACTGCAAGTGAGAGGCTATGCTGAGTGCTGTATTGAACATGTCATATGACTTCTTGTATATTAATCTTTGATCTGCCCTGTTGGAACAGGGAGCTGGGAGGATGGAAGTCTCCGTATTAGAAGTGGAGGATTACTGGTTCTTGATCAACCGAATGCATGATACATTTGGAAATGTTCATGTTCAGAGGTACAGCTATGGAATTCTGCTGGATGTGTCATCTTATCAATTAAAGCTACACTGAGTAAATCATAGTCTATTACATTGGTGTCTTGTGTAGGTAGTTGTAAGCATGTGTTAATAGATATTTTAGTAATATGAAATAAGGCTGTGGGATTTCTGCTGGGTTGTACCCCAAGAAAACACACCCATATCTGTAAAAATCAGTATATTTCATACAGATGTCCACATTACAACAAATCATACAGGGAACTGAACAAGCAAGATGGCGTGAGCCATTAGGTTAACAGAGTCAAAGAACTTGCGATGGCGGGGATATGTCATTTGTACTTGTCGATGCCACACAGCTGTTGCAGGCAAATGACAACGGTAGTAGTTTATTGTTCCCAGGAATGGATGGAGATCTTTGTATGTGGCAGGTAGTGGCATGGATAAGACTGATTGCACCTTTGATTCAGAGAGGTTTACACCAGTGGCTGAGACTATGTACCCAAGAGTTTGGCAGATTGTTGATGTAGTTGCAGTTTGTTAGTATTGATCTCGACTCCATTCGATGGGAGAGTGTTCTTTACTATCGTGATGTGACGTTTCTGATCTTGCACGAATTTGCTAAAGATCAGGATATCAACAAGATATACGAAACAGAAGTCAAACTGGTGCAAGAGAGAGTCAATAAAGCATTGCCATGTCTGGGCAGCATTTTTAACCTGAATGGCATGAAATGGTACTCGTACAACTCAACAGGGTTGATAATTGCCGTTTTCGGAATGTCTTCGGCTGTGGCTGGGATTTGGTGATAAGCGTGTTTCCAATCCAGTACGCTGAAAATTGTAGTGTCCACGAGAAGGTGAGTGGAGTCAGAAATGTTCAGTATAGGATAATTTTCCATCACAGTTCTAGCATTCAAACATCTGTAATTGCTACATGTACGAAAGGAGCCATCCTGTTTAGGGGTGAGGTGTATGGGTGACAACCAGTTACTATCGAAGAGCTGTAAAATTCCTGCCTCCAGAAGTTCCTGTTTTTGCTGGCATGCCAAGAGAAATTTGAGTGGGTTGAAGCAGTGAGCCATGTGGTGGATAGATGGGCCCTCGAATGTGATGATGTGATGAACAGTTCCGTTCGTGATGGTGGAAACTGAATGTTCAATGACTGTGCGCACGCAGGGCATGGTGTTGGTTGATTTATTAGGGGTGCATGGCTTGGAAGCAGCATAGTTGTCTGCTCGAGAGGGGAATGGAAGCAAAAAAGTCACATTTTTGCTGTCTTTACAACAGCACAGATGGCAGTCTGCTAGTACTTAGCGTGAGGCATGTGGTGGCTGTCTATTGTCCACAGTGCATGAGAGAGGTGGCACTGCTGGTGTGCATGGAGCTGTGGAGCGAGCCGTGCAAGGAGGTGCAAGAGGGGGGGAATGTTTATCAGCACACTGGGTGGGTGTGCATGTGGCAGCGGGAGATGTGGTCAGAGCCCGGATGGCTGGATTGACATGAGGCACGCGAGTGTCAGTTTGTGAAACAGATGAGAGAGACGTTGAGTGGAACACACTTGATGGGAGCGGGGGAGGTGGGAGTAACACTGTGTAGTTGATATGGATTCACATGAGATGGGTGTGGTGCTGCTAACCTGTGTGTTGTTGTTGGTGGAGCTGTCAGGTGTGGCAGATGAAGCCTCGGGTGTCGGCACTGCCGAGCAGTGTTAACTGATGCAGGTGGTGATCACGGCAAGCTTGTCCTCAGTGCATGCAATGTGATATTTCAAAACAACATTCTCATAGCAGAGGGCACATGTCTTGGCACATTCCACCAGGATGCAATTCGCAGTTGCGCAAGTCATGCTCGCGAGATCCCTGCACTGATGCACTAAACAGTTAACAGCATTTACACTCAGAGCAGGTGGAGGAGTACGGTCACACAGGATGTGAGAGTTAGAGGTGAGGTGAAACAGAGAACCTTGAAAGATGTTTGGAGACAGGTGGTGGTGTGATAAGAAGTTGATTCCCAGGATCGGTTCTGCAATGTCCGCCACATGGAGGATCCAGGGGAGGGACAAGCCGTTAGGGAGATGGAGCTGAAGCTCGATGGAGCCACAGGTCTGGAGTGTAGGTGAATTCACAGCTCACAGGTAAGAGTGTGTGCATGTGAGGGGGTGTGTGACCAGCAATTTAGGTATGACTGAGACGTCAGCACCGGTGTCCACAAGGGAGTTGCGACTTGAAGAATAGTCTTTGACGTAAAGGCAGCCATTCGGTAGTATGGAGGTGTGAATGGAATGTAGTGTGGGTTGGTGCTTATTGGATGATTGGCTTTTTGGAAGCATGTATGGGGGAGGTGGCACTTTTTTGTGTTGTCTCTGAATATGGTGAGGTACCAACAGGAGGGATATTGGGAGAGAAGGCGGCCGATCGTCCTCTGTGTGTTCGGGTTCATACACCAGGGTGGTCGGTGCAGTTGCAATATGCAGCAGCTCAGTGGGCAGAGAGTGCATGTGCTGGGTGCCAGGTGGTGCAACAGTCTGGGTGGCAGAGCGTGGCCTGCCCCTGCCTGTGGTAAGGAGAGCCGTTGATGCAGGAGTGCCAACCTGTTGCGTGAGCTCCTGCTGGTAGCACTGGTGTGTGAGCAAATAGACCTGGTCAGCCACCTGCAGATGTGATCCAAGGGATCCCAGGGAATGGGGGAGGACAAGAACCTGGAGATCTGTAGGCAGTTTTGAAAACCATGACAACCACAGGATTTTGTCTGGCACCATCTGCTCGCTGACCAGGAGGCGTAGCCCACGCCAAAGCTGGGACAGGGTGCGGTCACAGAGATGTTCCTCATACAGTATTCGCAGAATAACCCCTTAAGGTTAACGTGAGAGATGCTTCATGATAGTATGTTTTGCGAACTCGTGCTTCGAAGTTACTAGTTGTGTTAGAAGTAGGTCGCAGAGCGGGTCTGTGTGCCCGAGCAGTTGAGTCATGGGGCACAGTAATTTTTAATTGCTGTCGGTGACGCGGTACAGTTTGAACAAGTTGTCCACCAGTGCAAACCATGTTGCTGGGTTGTCCTCAAATAGTGTGGGCAAGGTTGGTAAGTGACGAAGGTGCAGCTAGTTTGGTATCTGAATCCCTCCTATCAGTTGTACAACATGGATGATGGACCGGAGTGGTTGATGCAGATGGCACTGCGTAGGGTGCAAGTGAGCAGTCTGTCAGAGTGGATGAGAATGGCATCAAAGCACTAATAAATGATGCTGTAGAACTGTCCAATGCAACATTTGCAGCACAGAAGTATGACACAGAAGGCATGGCCAGCACCATGTGAAAATTGAGCAGGTGAACAGCTGGAGCCAAAACCCCCTGCAAGTTTACTTGCGGTGGCAGGAAGGGGGGGGGAGTTCAGAGGGGCAGAAACCACAGTTAGTATCACTACGTGGCACATTGTTCACATCAGATGGGGGCCTATAAACTGCACTGAGAAACTGAATGGTTGCTGGGGTCAGAAACTGGCCTGGAAATGTTCATGATATACACTGGGTGTTGTCCGCTTTGTAAACCAATGAAGCTGTAAAGCTCTCTGGCGTCAGGGGAGCACCAGTCAGTACATGTAGCCTGTCCTAACAAAGGCGAGGTTGCACATGGCACTGTTGTAACGGTCGTCCGGGTGGCTGGCATCTGATACATAGTTTGTGCACAAAATGCAGAAACAATGCCAGAATGATGAAATGCAGGAACTTAACTCTCCCCATTATCATTATTGAAATGCATGTGCTGATGCACACTCATTGGAGAGACAAAGCCTGAGGCTGCAGTCACATGTTGCACTGTCAAATGGTGAATGTTTCAGGCCATGGAACTGTAGGAAATGTGTTGTAGAATCCAGATGGTGGTGAAGCGATGAAATGTCATGTTGTAAGTGCAGGAGCTTTGATATCCACATGCTGTGCGGCACGGTACATGGTCAAGAGGAACAAACAAAGGCGTAAACAAATCTGGCATGGTAGACATGAAAATATTTGCACTATGAGTAAACAGTGCACAAATTATTACTTGGGGTCACTGCTGTGAGATTTCTGTTGGGTTGCAGTCCACGAAAACACACTCCTTTCTGTAAGAATCAGTATAATTGATACAGATGTCCACATCACAACAAATCATACAGTGAACTGAATAAGCAAGATGGTGTGGGCCATTAGGTTAACAGAGTCAAAGAACTTGCGATGGCAGTGATATGAGGTTTGTACTTGTCGATGCCACAAGGCAATTGTTGGTTATTTTATCATAGAGTCACCTCTGGCAGTTTATTAATTTTAAATCAAGGGGAAGGGGGCAAAATTGGGGGAAGGGAGGTGTCTTTGGAATTTATATGGAGACTTTTATATGTTTTTGGTTGTGATGTACTGGGTCAGCTGTTCTCAGCAATGTTTGTGCAACTTTATCTTGTCCCTTTATGGGTTGCTCATTACTATGGAGGAACAGATTGTCCTAAGAGTCAGCTTTTGATAATATTTACATGTAATGTTTTTAATTTGTGGTTTAAATGAATGAAAGGAGTGTCACAATGAACTTCCTTCATGGTGAATTCAAAAATACTTTAATTTCAGTAGTAGCTTATGATAATAATTGTACATTATGATTTCAGTTTACAATTTCATGAAGTAAATGAATGTCACTATGAACCATCTTCCTGGTTTTATTCCATGGTGCAGTTGGTAGCAGTAGTCAGCATTAAGTAAATTTATAAGTAGTGACAATTTATTGTTGTAAATGTTAACTGCAGTTCTGCCATGTTGCAGAATAGCATCAAGATTTGTAAGTGACCCTACTTTTCTGGGAAAGGATGAACTCATGTATGAACTGCAGAGGTAAATAGTGCAGACCCATGGAAATGTGAATGAACTGAGGCAGAAGTTACACCAGGAAATGTAATTACTAGTAACTGTCATTGCAAGAGATGAAGAACAGGTGAGTTTGTCTGCTGCCACTGTTAGCAATGTGTTTTCTGATGTTAATTACGCACAGGAGTTGTTTATCGATTTGGGATCCACATTGTCTCAACTTTGTGCCTTGCTGGCAAAGGTAGAGCATTATTTGCAAAGATTAGGGATTTGGGTGAATTATCAACAGAAGAGAAAAATTTCTTTAAAAAGCAATTAACAGAGTTGGACGATTGGGTAGCTAAGGTGTCAACATTAGCCAAGGAAATTACTGATGGTCTTGAAATTAATTGGTTGCAAACAGTAGATTATCCACTGGAGTCACAAATTATGATATACACTACATTACCTAATCCTTTAGCGCAGTTCTTAGCCAGTTATTAAGTGATTTCATGTCATACATTACCTGAGACAGTTTGCCTTCTGTATTTGACCACAAAGACAGAGGATCAGACTTCTGCAGTTGATGTATCACCAAGACAAGCACTGAAACTGTTAGTAGTTAGAGTGAAGAGCAGTTGTGAACAATATATATGAGTAGTGATACAAGGGGAGCATACCTTGGAACAACTGAGAACAACATAATGTAAGGAAACACTGTCACAGAGGATTTTGCAAGAGTTGACATATTCCACACATAGGCATGACCAGGGAATAGATGAGAAAATTTCAGATTGTGTTGACAGAGTAAATCATGGTTTAAAGACCCTGTGCTTGAGGTATAATGAGGTGGAAATAGAACACCACATTATTCAGGGGTTAAAGCCAGAAGATAGGCAGAGGGCTATGAGACTTTTAGTGAACTGAATAACATTGTTCCTTACGTGCAAGGAATCATATACATTGATGAACAACAACAGGGTAAGGATAGGGGGAGATGTCATAAATGCAATGGGTGTTGTTTTTGATATAACAGAGAGGGCATTTAGCAAGGGAATGTAATGTATGTTGTTTCAAGTGTAACAGAATAGGACATGTATCCCAAGAATGTAATGTGCAGAGGTGGGTTTTCCAAAATATGGAAGAAACTGCAATAAAAGGAGTCTGAGGTTTGAGATATGAGGAACAAGGTCATATGAGACAAGAATGCCCAAAAAGAATACATGGTACAACAAGTTTGGATGTCAGGAAATTATTTTTTATAAGTAGTATTAATAAGGAACCAACATGTGCCTCATTATGTTCATAAAGCCTAGTCACACTAATGTGTGATCAGTGGTTTGAAGCTAATAAGAGAATTGTAAATGGCCACCATTACATCAAGAAGAAGTGGTCTACCAAGCATCTAATACGATGTCTATTGGGAAAGAAAAGGGTGTTTAAGAGTACAGCTTTGAACTGGACCATATGCCTGAAAGGTTACAATAAAGGTGCTGATGTGAGTGGCCAGTGTATATATCATTGGGTCCGGTTTCATAGCAAAAGTGTGTATGATATCAAATTGAGCTTTGGGAGCAGAGGGGGGAATTTTATTTTAAGTTCAATCAACTCTAAATTAGGGTCTTGCAAATATGATGGGAGACATAGTGTTAATTAGGTGCTGACAGGGAATGAGGTGACAGAGGAAGAAGTGCAGGAGGGGGAACCAGGGCAAGCACTGGGCCACTTGCAAGGAAAGAATGGAGAATGGATTGAACAGTTGTGTGAGGTATTTGGCAATGTATTAACAACTAAATTGGGGAAAATGTCATTATTAGAGTACAAGACTGAATTAATGGACAATGTGGCAGTAAATGGCCACCACATCAGTTACCACCTCCTAGGATGAAGGTAATGAGGCAAGCTATTGCTAACACGGTGAAACAAGATATTATAAGACCATCCAAGAACCATATGCTGCTCCTATATTTTTAGTACCTAAGGCCGGTGGGCAGTATAGGTCAGTGGTTGACTACCATGAGTTGAAAAAAAGTCATGATTATGTCAGTACCCTTGCAGAATATACATTCTAGTTTTGTGTGGTTTGCAGGTTGTCAATTTTGGCAGTATTAGACCTGAATAAAGCCTGTGACCAGAGTCTTTTAGTCAGTGAATCTAAGCTATAAATGACATTTTCCTCAGACTGGAACATTTATGAATTCCACTGTGTATCCTTTGGACTAGACATAGGGGTAGTAGTTTTGTCACAATTGTTGGACCAAATTTTTGGTGATACAAAATTTAGATATGTTCAAAATTATTAGCATGATCTTGCAGTTTATTATAGTCCAGTATTCAAAGAACATGAAGATCTTTTGAGGGAAGAGTTTCAGAGGTTGAGGGATGCCAGATTAACTGTCAGTCCAAAGAAATTTAAGGTGGCACATAGAACTATGCAGTTCTTAGGGCTCATAATATCAGCAGATGCTGTTACCACTGATTCTCAGTGAGTACAGGTAATAATGAGCTTCTACATCTACACCAATACTCCACAATCCACCTCACGGTGAGTGGCAGAGGGTACCCCATATCACTACTAGTCAGTTCCTTTCCTATTCCACTTGCAAATAGAACAAGGAAAAAATGGCTGTCTGTACGCCTATATATGAGCCCTAATTTCTCATATCTTATCTTCACAGTCATTATGCGCAATGTGTGTTGGAGGCAACAGAATCGCTCTGTAACCAGTTTTAAATGCTGGTTCTCTAAATTTTCTCAATAGTGTTCCTTGAAAAGAACGGTGCCTTCCATCCAATGATTCCCACTTGTGTTCCTGATGCATCTCTGTAACACTTGCTTGTTGTTCAAACCTACCAGTAACAAATCTACCAGCCTACATGTTCAAAGGAACAAACACTGCAGTGACTGCATCCATTATGAAGTGTATTCACAATTGCAAATATGGACAACCATCATGTGTATAATGGAATGATGGCAATGAAAATTTGTGCTGAACTGGAACTCAGACCTAGATTTCCTTCTTATCATGAGCAGTTGCCTTACCATTAGGCTATCAGAGCACTCATGGCCAGACCTAAATTTCTATATGTAGTTAACCATATATCTACAACCTGCACTCATGCATACATTATGTATATTCCCATACAAGGTAGACATTTTAATTGAAATTTGTGTGCCAAATTTTAGTGGATAAATGTGATATTGCAGAGTCTGTGTTGTTCAGGCATATGATGTAAAGTTCCTTGAGACATGCAAGCATGTCCAAGAAACAGGTACTGTGGTGACCACAGCAATTATGAAATACATGAAATGTATTCCCAGTTGTGAATATGTTCAACCATCTGTATAATGGAATGAAGACAATGAAAATTCATGCTGGACTGTGACTCAAACCTAGATTTCCTACTTATCACAAGCAGTTGCCTTGGCATTAGGCAACTTCCATATGTCATTAAACATGTATTTACAACCTGCACTCATACATGCATTATATATATTCCCATACAAGGGAAACATTTTAATTGAAAGTTGCTTGCCTAGTTTCAGTGGATCAATGGGATATTGCAGTGCCTGTATTTGTCATAAGTATGATGTAAAGTTCCTTTGGACATCCATGCATGTCTGAAAGCACTTTGCATTGTACTTCTGAAAAACACAGGCACTGCAATATTGTATTTATCCACTGAAAGCAGGCAAGCAACTTTCAATTAAAATGTCTTCCTTGTACAAGAATATACATAACGTATGTATGAGTGCAGGTTGTAGACATATAGTAGATGACAAATACAAGTTTGGATCTGGATGTGAGTCATGCTCAGACAGCCTAAAGGTAAGCCAACCACTCACAGTAAGCAAGAAATCTGGATCTGAGTCTGGCAGAAACAGTTGATATTGGCTGGAGTCCAGTGACATCACAGTGAGTATGCATAGTGCACAACAGCAGTGTGATTTTACAACAAATGACCATGCCACAGAGCATCAAAAACTCTGTGGCATGTTAATCATTCACTTTAGTTTCAGTTTCTCTAGTACACAATTGGACATATCGAACCAAGTGGCATGACAGATGTATCACACATTAGAACCAAATAAATGATAATTAAGATGAAAAATAACTCACTCATTTGATGAAGAAGCAGATTTAATGTGGCCTGTTCCAGATTTCACTTGCTTTTTTATTAGATGATGATGTAATCCATAGCTGCTTTCTCCTTATGGAATATTTCTTCGTGGTTCTTGACTTTCCTTTTTTGATTCAGATATTTAATTCTTATAAATTTTCTTCTTCTTACATAAAGAGCAATAACTGTTTCCCGATCACCAGGAAAATTTTGTTTCAAAATAGAGCACAGAGACTTAACATTTTTTTTGTTTGCACAATCCATTTCCATGAAAATCAGCAAATTCTTCTTTGAATACTTCACTTATTGCTGCTGGAAAACCTAACACTTTATCACTGTTATGGCACTTAAATGCAATATAGCCTGCAATGTATTTCACTGCATCTGGAAGACCATCAAGACTGCACAGTCATCACACACTGTTACCACATCTGTTTATAAATTTTCTTTGACATTCACAGCTCCTGGAATTTCTCATGTTGTAAATTTATCAACAACACAGACCTTATTGGTAATGAAACTTAGGGGTGCAGAATCTGAGTCAACTTCACACATAGGAGACTCTGTGTTTAACTATTCAGTGAGTGGTGTGTTTCCAGAGATAGAAATATCACTTGTGTTACCCGTCAGTATAAGGTGATGTACCCTGTTTGTTACTTCAAATGGAATATCATTATTCTAAAATGTACCTAAGCCTTGTACCCCACAAAAAAATTCCAAGCAATCTCAATTAGGTTTTGAAGTTAATATGTAACTGATTTTCATTCTTTTCAGGCTTTTAAAAAGATCAAAGAGATATTTTATTTACTTGATGAAACCTTTTTGGAAAGGCAACAATCTGCATCTGTCACCAATTAGCATTGCTGAAAAAATGTCTAGAAATTTCTTCAGTAAATTCTCATTATTTGTGGGACTGATTCGAAATTCACATGATCATCCATCTTTTGGAACTCTACAGTTCAGGACATCAAAGGCATCATTAATGTGTTCAATAAGATTACCTTCAATGCCTAAACTGTTCATCGTGGAAGTAGGTGTGCACTTGTCCAGTTATATTTAACTGCATTTTGGTAATGTGGAGTGTTATTGATACATCATACAAGTTCTTGTATAACTGCCTTTGTTATTTTGCACCCATTAGGTAGTTTAATGAAATGGTTCCTCAATAACTTTAACAAATGTGTTACATCAAAGAAAACATTTTCATTCCTGGAATCATTTTCTGGATTTACAAAAAATATTTTATCTGTATTGATACATAGTTCTTTCCAAACCTGTACATATTTTCCACCCATACCACTAATGACAGCTACAACATTTACTCACAATTCCTCAACCACTTTAATGATACTATGAAGCAAAATACTAGTCATAATTACGTTGAAGTTATAATAAACTGCTTGCTTTCATTGCTTACACAACCCAAGGATCATCCGAACTTGAATGTTGGAATATGGACTACCATGTCTTCCAGAAAATCATAACATATGCTAAAATCAACATTCATTTTGACAAATGTGAAAACTGCTAATCTCTCTTGGGTAGTAAAAGTGTTTGATTACCCTTCAATAAGCATACAATTTCTTCAAGAGTACCCAGTCTGCATTTAAATTCTTTCATCCATTTCTGAAGTGTTGCACTGCACAGCAAAGGTACATTTTGCTTTCACAAACAAGCATCTGCTTTTTGCAACTGAGCTCTTGAATACATGAAGAGTATTTGCAGTTGTGAATATGAACAGCCATCAGCTGCATAATGAAATGAAAATGATGAAAAGTTTTGCCAGACAGGGCAACTGTGAATACATTTCATGTATTTCATAACAGCTGTAGTTGCTTCAGTATCTGTTTCTTTGGACATGGATGCATGTCTGAAGCAACATTACATTGTAATTTGGAATAACACAGGCACTACAATTCTCTGCACACTGCAGTATCGTATGAGCTCTTGAAGTCAATTCATGGGCAACATACTCTGAATTCAACTTTATCCTTTAGCTTTCATCCAAGAGACATTGTATCTGTGGCCATGTAAAACATTCGGCAGCACCTTGCTCACACAATTTTTTTTTTCCCCACGACAGACAGCCTTTTCATCTTTTGTCCTTAGTTTTATAAAAAGTTCAGTCCCAACTCTCAGTTCCATGACTTTTAAATCCTTACTCACCACTTCACTGACCTTATGAAGAGGATCATTAGAAGTGGCATGGTTGACCTTTCTTTTTGTGACACAGTTTCTGAAGTTGTTGAAGCTCATTTTTGCTTGTACGACTTCCAGATCTCAAAGGAATGATTTTACTTTTATTATTCCTGGAATTACACTCCTGGAAATGGAAAAAAGAACACATTGACACCGGTGTGTCAGACCCACCATACTTGCTCTGGACACTGTGAGAGGGCTGTACAAGCAATGATCACACGCACGGCACAGCGGACACACCAGGAACCGCGGTGTTGGCCGTCGAATGGCGCTAGCTGCACAGCATTTGTGCACCGCCGCCGTCAGTGTCAGCCAGTTTGCCATGGCATACGGAGCTCCATCGCAGTCTTTAACACTGGTAGCATGCCGTGACAGCGTGGACGTGAACCGTATGTGCAGTTGACGGACTTTGAGCGAGGGCGTATAGAGGGCATGCGGGAGGCCGGGTGGACATACCGCCGAATTGCTCAACACGTGGGGCGTGAGGTCTCCACAGTACATCGATATTGTCGCCAGTGGTCGGCAGAAGGTGCACGTGCCCGTCGACCTGGGACCGGACCGCAGCGACGCACGGATGCACGCCAAGACCGTAGGATCCTACGCAGTGCCGTAGGGGACCGCACCACCACTTCCCAGCAAATTAGGGACACTGTTGCTCCTGGGGTATCGGCGAGGACCATTCGCAACCGTCTCCATGAGGCTGGGCTACGGTCCTGCACACCGTTAGGCCGTCTTCCGCTCACGCCCCAACATCGTGCAGCCCGCCTCCAGTGGTGTCGCGACAGGCGTGAATGGAGGGACGAATGGAGACGTGTCGTCTTCAGCGATGAGAGTCGCTTCTGCCTTGGTGCCAATGATGGTCGTATGCATGTTTGGCGCCGTGCAGGTGAGCACCACAATCAGGACTGCATACGACCGAGGCACACAGGGCCAACACCCGGCATCATGGTGTGGGGAGCGATCTCCTACACTGGCCGTACACCACTGGTGATCGTCGAGGGGACACTGAATAGTGCACAGTACATCCAAACCGTCATCGAACCCATCGTTCTACCATTCCTAGACCGGCAAGGGAACTTGCTGTTCCAACAGGACAATGCACGTCCGCATGTATCCCGTGCCACCCAACGTGCTCTAGAAGGTGTAAGTCAACTACCCTGGCCAGCAAGATCTCCGGATCTGTCCCCCATTGAGCATGTTTGGGACTGGATGAAGCGTCATCTCACGCAGTCTGCACGTCCATCACGAACGCTGGTCCAGCTGAGGCGCCAGGTGGAAATGGCATGGCAAGCCGTTCCACAGGACTATGTCCAGCATCTCTACGATCGTCTCCATGGGAGAATAGCAGCCTGCATTGCTGCGAAAGGTGGATATACACTGTACTAGTGCCGACATTGTGCATGCTCTGTTGACTGTGTCTATGTGCCTGTGGTTCTGTCAGTGTGATCATGTGATGTATCTGACCCCAGGAATGTGTCAATAAAGTTTCCCCTTCCTGGGACAATGAATTCACGGTGTTCTTATTTCAATTTCCAGGAGTGTATTTAGTAAGTACTATACAACTACATGAATTTCTCATTATTAATCAAATAAATGATGGACAAAAGAGATAAATATCAGTTATATAAATGGCCACAATAGCTTACTTCAACAAAATTTCAAGTATTTGACATATTTTGAACTCACAACCTACACCATGTCAACTTACACTGTTATTGTTAAGGCTTTAGAGCAGTATGCAAAATGTGCAGGTATAAGAGCTCAGTCATAAGCTGTACTACATTCTTACACTAAAATAGTTAACATATCATGAGAACATGAAAAAAATGTGCAAACTCCATGAGAAATGAAGCTATACTGCCCAGGAGCAAAAGCTAATAAATCTGAGCAACATAATTTATTTATTTCCTACACAATATGATGAGTCATGTGCTGTCATAGAGTAATCCAGTTCTGCATGAAAAAACATTAAATTTATGTGAATTAATTTACTTTAAGGTAATTTTTGAGTTATAATTATTTGGGTGTTATTCACGTACTGACTTCTTACCTTTCTGCTTGTATTTCTGCTTTCTGTAATTTCTTCCCCATTCCAGTTTGGAACACGTATTCTGGGCATTGCTGTCAATAGCAGTTTCTTTCTTAAAGATAACCCAAAAAGTGCATTTGTCAAATCTGGTTCATAGTCTTTGGAGTAAAAATAAACTTAACACAAACATTCAGTTTTCATATTCATTTTCTCCATGCATTAACATTGTATTGTCCATTCATAATTGCACATCCTCATCTTTGGGAAAACCATGACAAATAATGGTTGTTGTACTTTGAGCAATATTAATGCCTTGTGCCACAGTGTAATTACAGTGAACCATGCTCATTACTGATACAAAAAGAGTTTTTTTCTGTGGCTATACATCACAACTTCCATGTTCTATCGAATGCACAACTACAAAAGTCCTCAAAGTAACATCAAGGTACACAAGGGTGTCTTGGAATTTTTTGCTCTCCAGAAGCCACAATGACCTACCTCTTTTTTCTATATACCTTGCTTCTGAACAACACAGGCACTGCAATATCATATAGGTTATGCACCTAGAGCCCTGAATAACCCAAGTGCCTCCATGTATGATATGGAGGCCCTTGTAATGATGTATGGGTTAGAAAAGTTTAAATATTATCTGTAACATGCATGTTTCAGGTTGGAAATGGAAAATCAGGGTCTTAGCTGGGTACAGACCAAACCTCGCATGATAGGCCATATAGCAAGATGGGTGGTAAGAATACTTGTCCTTTCCTTTGACATGGTTAATGTAAGAGGCAGTGACAATGTAGCTGTGGACTCATTTAGTAGAATGTTTGAAACCCAAGGCACCCAAGAGGAACAGCAACCAATCAATTTGGTTTTGCATGATACCCCATATTTGTTTACAGATATTAAGGAATACCAGCATGATCTGAAACTGTTGGAACTAATAAGCCAAATCCAGAGTGGCAAAGTGAAAAGACCTTTATTAAAAAAGGGGGTGTTATGATGTTATGGTTGTAATGAAAGACAGCTGAAGATAGTAGTTCCAGAGGCAATTATTCCCTGTATCTAAAAATATTTTCATGAATCACCAGAGGGGGTCACATGGAAATACAGAAAGCTCAGAACAGGATTAGAGAAAGGTTCATTTGGAGAAATATGGATGCAGAAATGAGAAACTTGGTGATGGCATGCTGGATCTGTTCAGAGAGTAAATCTGTCCTGTATACTAAGATGGGGTATCTAGAATCTTGGCCAGTTGACAGAATTTTTCAGAAGATGTTTATGGATATTTTTTGCCCCCTGTGCAGAACAAGAAAGAGTAATTAGTATATAATGGTATGTGTTGAAGCATTTTCTAGATTTACATGGTTTATTCTGAGAAGAGAGGCAAACTCGTAGCCGGCGATTCGTGGTTTGAAGAAAATTTTTGCTGTGTGGTTAACATTCTAGTGATGGATAATGCTACAACATTTACATCCCACACATTCAAATATTTCTGCATGGATATGGGAACTACCCATGTTACCACCACCTTATACTATCCAGATCCCTCATATGCCAAGCGGATCAACTGGAACCTCAGAGTTGTGTTAATTTCAAGTCACACTAAAGACCAGGACATATGGGATTGTTTGTTTTCACTGATGCTGGTGTTTAATATGACCAAACATAAGGTGCATGGTGGCACTCCTTCAGAAATGATGTTTGAGTTTAAGGTGGTGACTCTGTTATGTGACATTTGGTCTTTGGATGATTTGTTGTCTGAAAAGATGTCAAGCAAGCAGTTGATTGCACAGTGGAACAACACCAAATGTATCATTCAACAAGCAAATGCTATTGAAACCAAGAGGTGTAATCAGAGTAGGCAGCAAAACCCATGTAAAGTGGGGAGTTGGTTGATGCTAAAAAGAGTGTGCTGTCACAAGCAAGGCAGGTGATGAAATGTCTAAGAAGCTGTTGCCCTGATTTAAAGGGCCATATCAAGTGGTAGATTTGTTAGGATCAGTTTGATGCTGATGAGCAACATAGCATTTGGACTCCTCTTTCCCAGCTGAAGAAGGGGAACACAGATGCACATTAAGTTCCGGTACTAAGGGCCTTAACTTTGTTGTTTGGAGGGGAGGGAGGTTGTGAAATTAATGAGGGGAGTATGTACTGGTTGGCACAATTCTGCAAATCATTTGGGGTACAGCTATCACTTAGCGTCCAGCATCTTTTTTCCTCAGGGACAGAGCTGTGAAGTGGTGGTACAATTGGAAAAGGATCAACTGAGTGATAAGAGCAAAAAGTATGTTTGCTGCACTGTGGTGAGTAATGGCAGACAGGGGGAAGGTCTTCAGTTCACTAATTGATATCATGATGTGCTGCCATAAGCAACTGAGCATCACCATATGTCTGATGTTACAGAACCAAAATTGTACGAAATCATTTGATTTGTGGATTTTATAAAGGTAATACAAAGGTGAATTGGCACTAGCATGGATATTTTGCTTGTAGTCAGTGATAAGTATGAGTTGGGTTAATGGGCATCCTGTTCTTACTTGGTTTCTAGAACTTGTAGTAGTCTGCTGCGATAGTGCCAGGCACATTATGGTTTCTGAAGCTCTGCTAACAACATTGCAAGTGAGGCCCTACAGATGAGTGCTGTACTGAGCATACATCATATGGTTTCATGAGTATGAATCTCCAATCTGACTTGTTGGAACAGAGAAATGGGAGGACAAAGTTCTCAGTATTGTGAATGGAGGATTACTAGTTCTTGAATAAGATGATAAACAAATACGTAATCAGTGCCATTTGTTGCATTGTAAAATGTTAATTACATCCGGAGATATTGTAACCTAAAGTTGACGCTTGAGTACCACTCCTCCGCTGCTCGATCATGTGTATCGGAGAGCACCGAATCACGTAGGGTTCCAAAGGGAACGGTGATGGACCTTTGGTACAGAAGAGACTGGAACAGCACATTACGTCCACATACTAACACCTTTTTATTGGTCTTTTTCACTGACGCACATGTACATTGCCATGAGGGGTGAGGTACACGTACACACGTGGTTTCCGTTTTCAATTACGGAGTGGAATATAGTGTGTCCCGACATGTCAGGCCAATAGATGTTCAATGTGGTGGCCATCATTTGCTGCACACAATTGCAATCTCTGGCATAATGAATAATGAATGTCGTACATGCCACAGTACATCTAGTGTAATGTCGCCACAGGCTGCCACAATACGTTGTTTCATATCCTTTGGGGTTATAGGCACATCACGGTACACATTCTCCTTTAACTTACCCCACAGAAAGAAGTCCAGAGGTGTAAGATCAGGAGAATGGGCTGGCCAATTTATGCGTCCTCCATGTCCTATGAAACGCCTGTCGAACATCCTGTCAAGGGTCAGCCTAGTGTTAATTGCGGAATGTGCAGGTGCACCATCATGCTGATACCACATACGTCGACGCATTTCCAGTGGGACATTTTTTAGCAATGTTGGCAGATCATTCTGTAGAAACGCGGTGTACATTGCAGCTGTTTGGGCCCCTGCAATGAAGTGAGGACCAATGAGGTGGTCGCCAATGATTCCGCACCATACATTTACAGTCCACGGTCACTGTCGCTCTACCTGTCTGAGCCAGCAAGGATCATCCACGGACCAGTAATGCATGTTCCGTAGATTCACTGCCCCGTGGTTTGTGAAACCCGCTTCATCGGTAAACAGGTAGAACAGTAACACATTCTCTGTTAATGCCCATTGACAGAATTGAACTCGATGATTAAAGTCATCACCATGTAATTGCTGATGTAGCGACACATGAAACGGGTGAAAGCAGTGACGATGCAGTACACGCATGACACTACTTTCACTCACTCCACCGGCTCTCGCAATGTCCCGTGTACTCATGTGTGGGTTATGGCAACAGCAGCTAACACACCAACTGCACCCGCTTCTCCTGTGACGGGCCTGTCACGGACCCGTTTGCGTGCTACGACCATACCTGTTGCATACAGTTGGCGGTAGATGTTTTGCAAAGTTGGATGCTCTCTGTCCGGGTACCGTTCTGCATACACCCTACAGGCTTCAGCTGCATTTTGTCGACACTCGCCATAGAGGAGTATCATCTCCCCCTTTTCAGAGTTTGAATACACCATGGTCACAGTTCCTACAACACTACACTATCACAGACATCTAGTAACACGGTGTGCTACAGTTGGTATGCGTGCGGAGACGAATGCAGAATAACAATAGCAGCAAGTGCTACATGAGGACACTGCGACAGCTAGACCAAACCACAACAGTGCACTACAGACACACTTGTAAACATGGTCGTCATCGTAAACATGTCCCTGCCGATGCTGCTCACCGACCGTGGCCCGTGTTTGTTACAACACGCAACTGAACGTCGGAGGTTTCAAGCATCAACTTTAGGTTACAATATCTCCGGATGTAATTAACATTTTACAATGTAACAAACGGCACTGATTACGTATTTGTTTATATGTTCAGATGTGCTAACAAAACTAACGAGGTTCCATTTAAAAAAACGTATGTTTGTGTTAAAAAACATACTTCCATGCGTTTTTTTATGGTTTGTATTAACCAATTACACTAGCCCCTCTCCTCACGTTCAGTCTGTGGAATCGATTCATTAGTATTTGATGTGGTTTACGAAATATATCCAGCGGTAATGTTAGGTGACTCACCCTGTATATATATATATATATATATATATATATATATATATATATATATATATATATATATATATATATATATATATATATATATGTGTTGTAGTAACCACAAAAACATATATATAAAATTTTCTTTTTTTATGGTTACTACTCCATATCTAAAAATTCATCTACTGGGTAGAAGGAGTTGTTATTCAGAAATGGTTTTATTTTGTTTTTAAATGTTGATTGGCTATCTGTCAGACTTTTCAAGCTATTTGACAAATGATGAAGATTTTAGAGGCAGCATAATTCACCCCTTTCTGTGCTGAAGTCAGATTTAACCAGAATACTGCAGATCATCCTTTCTTTTGCTGTTGTTGCAATGCACTTTGCTATTATTTTTTAATTGAGATGGGTTATAAGTACTATTGCAAAGGTACTGTGAATATCCCAAGTTCTTTAAATAAATGTCTGCAGGGTGTTGTTGGGTGGGCTCTAGCTATTATTCTGACTACATACTTTTGTGCAATGAATACCTTTTTCTCTTAATGATGAATTACCCCAAAATATGATGACATATGAATGCAGTGAATGAAAACAGGCATAGTAGGCTAATTTACTGATATGTTTATCACCAAAATTTGCAATAACCCCAATAGCATAAGTAACTGAACCTAACAATTTCAGCAGATCATCACTGTGTGACTTCCAATTCAGTTTCTCATCAATGCACACACCTAGAAATTTTTAATATTCTGATTTAGCAACAGACTTCTGTTTGAAGTGTACATTTATCAATGATACTATGCTATTTACTGTACAGAATCGTATATACTGTGTTTTCTCCAAATTTAGTGAGAGTCGATTTTCGGAGAAGAACTTAATAATTTTCTGAAAGACATTATTTACAATTTCACCAGCTAATTCTTGTTATTTCGATGTGATCACTTTCTTGTATCATCAACAAAAAGAACTAGCTTTGCATCTTCATGAATATAGAGTGGCAAGTCGTTAATACAAATTAAGATCAATAGGGACCCAAGACTGAACCCTGTGGGACACTATTCTTGATATCTCTCCGGTTAGAGGACTCTGCTGATTTTTGCAGACTATCTGTATTGTTAATTTCAAACTTCTGCATTGCTCCAGTTAAATATGAATTAAACCACTTATCCACTGTCCCACCCATACTGTGTGAATTTCATCACCCATGACCCAATCAGTCAAAAGCCTTTGAGAGATCACAGAATATCCCAATAGGTGATGTTCAGTTATTCAGAGCATTTAATATTTCATCAGTGAAAGCATATACAGCATTTTCCGTTGAAAAGCCTTTCTAAAAATCAAACTGACATTTTGTTAGTTCTTCATTTTTACAAATATGTGATGCTGCTCTTGCATACATCACATTTTCAAGAATTTTGGATAAAGCTGTCAGAAGTAAAATTGGACATAAGACCTATCCTCTTTTTTGTGCAATGGTTTAACAATAGCTTATTTTAGTCTATCTGGAAAAATGCCCTGTTTCAGTGAGCTAGTGCATATGTGATTGAGAATCCTACTTATCTGTTGGGAACAAGCTTTTAGTACTCTGTTGGAAACTCCATTAATTCTATGCACACTTTTCCTTTTGAGTGAATTTATTATTTTCCTAATTTCAGTAGGAGAGGTGGGTTGAATTTCAGTTTAATCAAATTGGATAAGTATTGCTTCATCCACATATAGCCTTGGATTTTCTAATGAATAGCTGGATCCTATTTTCTCTACAACATTTAAAAAATGTTTATTAAGAACATTTTCCACTTATGACATTTTGTTAACAAACTTTTCATTCAGTCCTGTAAGAATACAGTCTTCCTGTGCTCTCAGTTGCCTTGTTTACCTTTTAACAATATTCCAGATTTCTTTAGTTTTTATTATGAGAAGTGCTGATCTCAGACATAATGCATGTACTTCTGGACCTTTTACTAACCTTCCTTAATACAGTGCGGTAGTTTTTTATACTGTTTGACTACTTCTGGATCATTACTCCTTTTAGCTATGAGTTACATTTCCCTTTTCTTTTTACAAGATGTTTTTATCCCTTTAGTAAGCCATGGCCTTTAGGGTGGTTTCTTACAATTATGTTTCACTGTTTTAGTAGGGAAACTGTTTTCAAATATACTCATAAAGGTATCACAAAATATGATATATTTTAAATTAGCATCAGGTTCCTTGAACACCTCATCCCAGTCTAACCATTGCAAGCTTCCCTTGACATTTGCAACTGTTAAATTGTTAATTGAATGCACTATTTTGGAGGATTGTTTTACATTACTATATTGAGCTATGTCATATTCTATAATTAGCTGTGCATCATGATCAGACAGACCATTCTTAACAGGAAAAGTTTTAGTTGAGTAAATTTATCTTGGTCTATAAAAATTTTATCTATCAAAGAGCTCCTGTCTTGTACTACCTGAGTAGGAAAATTAATAACTGGTGTCAAATTGAAAGAATTAAGCAATACTTCAAGGTCAAGCTTTCTGTCAGACTCTTTCAGAAAAACTACATTGAAATTCCCACAAACAATAATTTGTTTCCCTCTATCTCACAGATAGCACAACAGAGAACCAAAGTTTTTCAAAAATAGCTGATAATTTCCCAATGGTGACATATAAATAGCTACAATTATAAAAGTATGATTATTTAGTTTAAGTTCATATGTATATGCTTCTTTATGTTGCTCTACACAAAATTATTTAGTTTCTAAATTTTTCACACTATGATAAATCTGAACACATATGGCAACTCCTTCTCCCTCCATAGTGTATCTACTTACATGTGCTGAAAGCTTACATCCACCTACATTTACCTTTCCTGTATCTGTGACTATATAAATTTTAGACAGGCATAGTACATCTGTTTCACCCTCAGTTCCTGAATCTTCTAAACAAACAATAAGCTCATCTACTTGGTTTTTTAATCCCCTGATATTCTGATGTAATATACTAACATTATTTTTCACTGGGCTTTTATGAGAATCTTGTGACATACTAACATTATTTTTCAATGTACTCTTGTGAGGATCTTGTGATATTTTAACATCTCTAGTACCTGCCTGTCTGAGATTCTCATTAAGCTTAATTTCATTCAATGTTGAATCATTGGACACTGATCTTAGCCTAAAAAAGAAGTACTCCCATCAGTTTCAGTGCTCCCCCTTAAAGTATTTGCTATCACTGCAGCCAGTTTACCCTTTCCTTTTCTATTGAGATGCAGGTCATGTCTTGTAAAGTCCCATCTACCAACAGCATCAACAGGAACAAACTGACAAAGTAGTTGCCTGAAGCAGCTGATCTAGCTCCATACTGATACTTCTGACAGAGCTGTTAGTATGGGGCCGATCATACCTCATGAGAACAGAAACCAAGTCAATGTTTGTATGGTTTGTTGCAGATGTTATTTTTACTGGATCACACTCAATATTGTAGTCCTGATCCCTATCAATACTGCTTGCCACTCCACCCAATATCACAATGTGATCATGCTTTGTAAAGCCCTTGCACAATGGTCCTTCGTCCTCTATCGCTTGGCTAAGACATGCACTGGGCTTGAAAAAACTTGTGACCTGGTACCTATCACCTAATTTTTTTTTTTGCAAGAACTGGCTCACACCTCTTCCGTGGCTACTATCTAACAACAGAACTTTCTTCCTACTTTGTACTTTTTTTGAAACATTTGGTTTCCTGGTGAAAATCTGTTGAGTATTAACTACACTTACATCTACCTGAGCCTATTCTGTAGTTAACTGAGGTAGCGAGGCAAATCTGTTGTTTGTGCCAATGATGAAATTTTAAGATGCTGTTCTCTTTCCATGGGCTCTGTTCCTTGCTACCACTTCCCACCTGTCTTCACCCTTCTCCCCCATCAGTCTCATCAGTTCCTCCCTAGCACTAACCAGCTCAACCTTAAGGGCTCTAATCTTCCCTTCTGGCTCAGCTAACATGGAAGAGACTCATTTTGTTCCCTAATTCCTATACCACTACATTTCTCTAATGCAACCATCTGTCACAACAGCTGCACAGAACCCCAGAACTAACTGTCCTGCAGCAGCTCAAATACTTCTCGCTCATGGTTGTTTACAATATTTTTACAAAATTTACCTAGACAATAAAGTCATATTCTATTAACAAAGGATCATAAGAGTCACTAAAATTATGTGTAAAACTAATACATGTGTATACTATTAATAGAGTACAGTAATGCACTTAACATAAAATTAAAACTCAAAACTTGCATACCCAAAAAATTAGGCCTAAGATTGCATATGTGCGACACAGACTTTATTCTTTTTGAGAAGAAATAAAAGATTTATGCCTTATGTATGCAGCTATAAGCATTTGTTAGCAGATGTTTTAGTAATATGAAATAAGGCTATTGTTGGTTCTTTTATCACAGAGTCAACTCTGGCAGTTTATTAATTTTAAGTCACGGGGTGGGGGGTGACTGCCTTCAGAATTAATATGGAGAATTTTATATCTTTTTGTATTTAATGTGCTGGATCAGCTGTTCTCAGCAATGTTTGTGTAACATTTTCTTGTCCCTTTATCGGCAGCTGGTTACTATGGAGAAACAGATTATCTTAAGAGTCGCCTGTTGATAATAATTTGACTTTCTGATTTTAATTTGTGGTTTCAGTGAATGAAGGGAATGTCGCAATGAACTTTCTTCATGGTGAATTCAAGAGTACCTTAAATTTCCATGGCAGCTTTTAGTAATATTTGTATATTATGATTTCAGTTTGTAGTTTCATGAATTAAATGAATGTCACCATGAACCTTCTTCCTGTTTAATTCAAGAGAACCTTATATTTCCATGGCACAATGTGTGTAATGTATTTGTTTTATATCTTTTCTTTGCTTGTGCATTATGTACTTATTGTGTTAATGCATGTGTTTCAAGTTGTCTAATTATTTATGTTCATAAAGTGGTTAAATTGTGTGACATCAATACAAACATCTTATAGTTCCTACTTGCCAGCACAGATAATCCCACATCTATATTTTTAGTGAAAACTATAAAAAAACAAATGGAAGCATAAAAACCACTATGTTTGACCTGCGTCCAACCTCCCAATCACCATTCAATCTAATTTGTCTGGTAACCATTGTCCCAGAATCATTCAGCCAATCAGTTCCAATTCTCTTCTCTCATTTAAACAGTTAGCATCCAGTGCTCAAACATGCTGTTATCTGCTATGTCATCCTACAGGTGGCACAGGTGAATTGCAGTGTATTTATTTGGCAATAGGAAGATTTATGGTACACTACTGCACTATCAACATACTCATCTTTCATGTCAAATGCCTTACATTTTCCTTAATTTATGCCATTTTTTGCATTTTACAGAATGCAGTGTAGCTCCAGGCCTTAAGTAATAATGTATGATATTATATGAGCTACAAAGAAAATGAAAATGGAGTAAGTATCAAAATTGTCACCAACAGGACCATTGTGAAAGAAACACAAGCAAGGAACAAATAGGGATAGGGAATGAAATTGTCTATTTAAGAAATGGTTATTTCACTGTAATAATGTAGGGGAATCAAAGGAAACTTAAACTGGACATCCAGATAGGAATTGTCTGTCACTCCTCCCATACAGAATCTTGTGTCTTAAACACTTTGTTTGGTCTGGGAGAGTAAAATAAATCCACAATGTTTAGAGGATTGTTCATGTAGTGTAGAAAATAAAAATTGAGTTAACACCTGATGAATGAATGAAGTGTTTCAGCAAGCTATTTTTTCATGCTGTTTGTTGAGCATTGTGGAGACTGTTAAACACTGTGAGAATTTGTTTATTCCTCACTTGGAGTGTTAGCGACTATTCCATAAGCTGACTGCTAAGGTGTAGGCATACCAGCTATGGCAGGAGAGAAAACTATTTAAATGCATCTGTGTTTAAATGGTCTTTTCATTGAAATGAAATCTACCTAATAAAGGGATTTTACACAACAAAATTAACATACTAGAAATCTGACAGCAATATGTCGGTGGGAGATTTTACAAATGTGCAGAGGTGGACAAATGTACATGATGGTCCAGCTATCATGTTTTGACTGGATATATCTTACCGCTAATGCACCCACAATGAGCATACATACAAAGTTTACTCTTTCAGGATAGGGAAACAAAATACTTATATTACATGGGGCATATACTAATAACTTACGTCTATATGTGAAGAACACAAAGTACAACTTGTTGATAACAGCATTATCAGATGGTTTTTAGTATGAATATCTGTCTAACATAGCAAGTTGGATGCACACTGCATCAAATGTTATCTGATGCTTAGCTGCTGTTAGTTATTTTTACACAAGCAAAGGGGTGTGGCAGACTTTGCACACTACAGCAGCACACAGACTTAATCTACACATACATATGAAATCGTAGGGTACTACAGGTCTCTTACTGCATGAGTCTACACTCTCAGGTGAAGGTGGGAGGTAGTAATCAGTTCACACAAAGGGACTCTAACACAAGCAACATTATTTCATGCCTGTAGGCACGCAACTTGCCGAAAGTTGTATAAGGACTCTCAAGCAAGCTCTCATGGGAATGCCACTGCACCATTTAGTGGGCTTGTACTAGTGTTGGTGGTAATCAAGAAGTCATGCCTGATGTCACACCCAGAATAGCTGTCTGGGTAAGGGATCTGCAGGTACCTTGTTATTTAAATGAGGTACATCCACTGTTTCACCATAATAATGCAAATAACCTGCAGTGCTCATTCTGAGTAGTCACAGAGAGTCAGCTTACCAGTACATGGTCTTTTGACTGCTCTTACACCTATCTGGGAGCACTGTGCAGCAAGTTGTTAAGTTTTGTTATTGTGCAATAATACACTGCACAAATCACTCAGAAAAAGTGTCCAAGGTGTCTCTTATTCAGCGTCCATGCAGTGTCAGTTGTCTGGTAAAGGCTTCTGACCACATTTCCTGTGCAGAAAAACCTGCAGAGAATCCATGCCATGGCTAGGTAGGTTGCTTGCTACACAAAAATGGTTTCGTGTGTGCCAACGTATCTTCTGCTGTAGTATTTGTATTGCCTGCTTGAGTAAACAAATGGTGGGCATCAACATTGGAGAGTGTGTCCTACACAGTCCCCCCTCCCCTCCTGTGTGAGATGGAAATGACACATTGTAGGTCAAAGGGCTGCTTTCTGCATCATGTGGGGAACTATGACACATGGCAACACAGTGTTGGGGGAGCCATGGTCAGCAGAGGAGTTCTGTGGCATCGTGGTGCAACAGCAGAGTCAGTAATATCATGTACAGTGGCCCCAGATATGTTATGCAGCAAGTTTGATGCAGGAGTGGTACCCCACTATACTGCCAGCTGGGGCAGGGTTAAGTGATGGCCTGTGGCTGATTGATGTTGGCAGGTCTGTGGTGGCATAGTGGTAGGTTTGGGTGGGGGATGGAATGGTACATTACTGCCCAGGCAGATCATGCATGGGTGGGAGCACACAGCACAAGCAGAATGTGTGGTGTAGCACACATTGGCAGGCATCAGTGCCATCGGTAGCTGCTGTCATTGCACCTTCCAGGAGGATCTAGTGCCATACTACTCCAGGGTTGCATGCCTGCATTGGGTTTGGAGTGCCAACAGGTGCACTTGGCACTGTGGAAAAGGTGACAGGTCCACCAGCATTCAAAGTGTAGGGGGGAATCTGGGGATGGGTCTGACAATGGGTGAGAGGCATCAGGCATTGTAGGTGGCTCCTCTGGGGCAGGTGGCAGCAGGGTGAATGGTGGGGCAGTGTTGGCACCCAGGTTGCAGGCACTGATCACTGGGTTAGTGATGTTAGCCAAAGTGAGGGCGTCAGTGGGGTCGCCATCATCATTGTTTGGTGACAGCTCGATCTTGGCTGCTGGAGGTGTGCAGTGGCTGGAGAGGCTGAGAGTACACTGGCTTGAGCCAGTCGTTGGTGACTGTGGTCATGAGAGTAGATCTGGATATCATCCCTGTGTGCAAAGTACCCAGGGGCACTGCAGAGAACATTGTCTATGAAGCACTGCCAGGTTTGTGCAGCATTGTGGAACTTGAAAGGCATAAAGACACTCCCAAAAAGGGCAAATGATATGATAATCTCTGTTTTCTCAATGTCTTTTGGTGTGACCAGGGTTTGTGTGAACGGTTTCACGCAATCACTCTTGATGAAGACCATTGCACAAGAGAGGTCATCACTGTAGCTTCGCCAGTGGGGAACGGGGTAGTGGTTGGGGATTGTCTTTATATTGAATGCCTGATAGTTGCAGCAAGGATGGCAAGTCCTGGTTTTTTGGGGGATCATGTGCAGGACAGAAGCCCGTGGAGTTTTTGAATGGTGGAGTACACCAGTGCCAATTGCTGCCTGGATGTCAGCCTGAGTATCTTTTCCCTTGGTTGGCAGAAGGCGAAGTGTGTGGCAGGAAACCAAAGGGCCTGGTGTCATAGCTATGTAGTGCATTGGTGCTCGTGGGGGCACAGGAAGACTGTGTGAGGAGAGGAAATGTCATGAGGAGATCAGCAAAGAGGGCCAGAGTAGGATATCTGTTTGATGGAAAAGCGGGTGGCTATACAGAGTTGAAAGAAGATGTGATAACGGGACATGCCATCGATGATGAGGCGATTCACCAGGTTGAGGAGCAGGCCATAGTTGTAAACGAAATCAGTGCCAAGGAGAGGTCAGCAATGGTTAAAGTCCATGGGAAATCATTACCAAGGCCTAGATTGACAGAGACAGTGTGGGAGTAGTAGATGGCGATGGGTGAGCCACTAGCTGCAGTGAGGAGTATGGGAGAAGATTGGCCAGAAAGGGGTAGCAGCTTGTATAGAAAAATGTATGGGTCAGATGTGGTATCAACTAGGTATCATTTATTTATTTATTTCCAATTTAAAGACCTGTTTACTGATATTTTAAAACAGGTCATACATACCACTATTTTTTTCATCTTTTTGCAGTTGTTTATGTTTTATTTTTATCTGGAATATTTGAGACTGAATAAATACTTTAAAAAATAATAACTTGATCTTGAAATATAAATAAAATTTTGTTGTTTTAAGAAGAGTGTAGAAAGATGATAGGATAGAGGAGAGATTTGTTAGTGCTTTCTCTGATTGTACTGGCAGAGGATACTTTGGAATGGTTTCTTCAAACTGCTGACCGCCAATCACAACAAAATAGTTTATAGTTACTAGTAGTAAAGAAATGGTATTGCTAATACTATGCATTAACATTATGTATTCATCCATGCACAACACTAGGTGCTTTCTTGGCTAGATTTCCAGCATCTTATACTACATTTACTGTAGTATCCACAATCCTTAACTATTATTTGACTGATATGTACAATTTGTCAGTGCATTTTGGTATGCTATGTCTGATCCATAATTCTAGGTATCTTATTTACTGTTACATATCATCTTCCTCCTTCTCATCCTCTTGAGTGTGACTGCTGCTGCTGTCAAAGCAGGTGTCGCTGTCTGCCCTCTGAAGGTTGTTGTTACATTACACAAGGACATGTCCGTTATGTCATTTCCACAGGTACACTTCATGTGTTTTTGAAATATTATCTATTAATTCAGTTAATTGTGCCCATTATTCTTAGTCTCATTGCTGTGTGTATATGTACTTCTGTTTCTGTGTAGTAGTCACTGCAAGCAATAGAAGCCAGTTAGAAGAGAAAGTGAGTGGAATACTACAAACAGTTACACAATGGTGCCACAGCAACAAGCTCAGGAGAACCAAAAACAAACAACAGTACTGTATGTTCACATATCACACACAGAAGAAGACACTGTGTTCTGGGGAACCACCTTCTCCACATGTTCATGTAGGTGTCTATCTAAGACACACAGATTAAGTACATGTGATAAGGTCCATGTCTAGGTAAGAAATGTACCATACTGTGGCTGGCATCAATATGTTTCATTCTCAACCACTCCCTTATGTCAGAGAGGAAGTAATACTGTCTACGTCCCTTATCTCTTACATCCCACATACCTTGCCATGTATCTAAATGCCAACAATTAAAGTGATGTGTTGTCTGTATTGGTACACGAGTTATTATGTATACTTATCTAGTCTCCCCACCTTTAACCAGTACCTTGCAGGTATGTATCTGATCATGATATGTATTGGACATATTCTGAGCACCACACGTGGTGCATCCACTAAGGTGGTGTCGAAGGCTCCTAATAGTCTAAGTCGGAGGCTTCTCTGCTCTCACCTGACTAATGCTTTACTGGCGACCAGGTTCAGTCTGTGTGCCCATATGCTAGCTGTGAAGCTGAGTGCTGATTTGAAGACTGCACAGTGGTATGTCTGTATGACTGATAGAGGTAGTCTGTACTGTTTCAAATTTAGCATCATTATTTTATGTACCTTCTTTTCTGCTTTGTCTGTTGTTTGCCTTATGTGTTCATGGGGATTCAATTTCTCATCTATGTGTACCCAAAGATAGTGTGTTATAATGCTTGTCTGATGTTTATGTCCTCTATTTTAACTGAAGGATTCCATTGGAGGGATCCTTTCAGTAATGAGTATGTTGTTTTGTTTTTGGCTCTCCTGAGTTTGTTGCTGTGGCATCATTGTGTAACTGTTTGTAATATTCCACTGGCTTTCTCTTCTAACTGGCTTCTATTGCCTGCAGTGACTACTACAAATAGGTCATATGCATAGGCATCAATTCTGTCTGACCTATCATTCCCATCAAGAAGTTGTAGGAGGGTATTGATTGTTATTTATGAGAATATTGAGCCACAGAGTGACCTCTGAGGACAGCCTTTGGTAATTCTTGTAATTCCTTTCCAGCTGTCAATCTACTATTTGATTACTCAGTCTTTAAAAAAGTTTAGGAAACTGTTGTGCACTGCCAATGTCAGTCACTATTTATGTGTTATGTTATTAACTATGTGTAGGCCATGGCTGATGGCATCATCTATGGATTTACCAGATCTGAGGCTGAACTGATGTTGGCTCATGCCACTGTGAGCTCCATGGGTTTTCAAATGCTTACATAGTAGGTTCGCTTGAATTTTTGCTAGGTCTGTAGTTCTGAACAATCCCTGTATGCTGATTTCTTAATAATGACATCTTTGGATGTTTTCCAACCTATAAGTTCCCTGCCCAGCCATAAGATATTGTTCAGTAATGTTGTTAGGAATGGGGCTACCAACACTGCTAGTTTTTTCAGTGTTTCCAAGTGGATACCATCTGATTCAGGTGATTGTTTTGTTTTTGAGCTCTGAGATTTCTAGCATGACCTCTTATTGCACAAAAGGATAGGTGAAAACCACATCTGAGATGTCGCTTTCTTGGTGTCACTTGGGAAGTGTTGGTCATGGGATAAAGGCTTCTGACTACACTTTCTGACCAGAGGAACCCAACTGTGGCAACAAGATGGCTGGGAGAGTATCCATGCTGCATTAGGGTGCTCACTACATCATTACATATAAATGTTTTAACACATGCTCACACATCTTGCACTGTAGTGTTTGCATTGTTTCCTTGAGCAGATGGGTGTGAAGTATGAATGTTGTGGAGAACATTATCACAACACTATTAGATTATAGCATACAAAATATTGTTTATGACAGTGATATTTCAACAGCAAACCAGCAATAGTGCTCAGAATGGCTGTGGAATTAAAGTGCAAACAATTAAGTCTGTGAAACTGTAGATATTTCTGTAACAATACAACTGTGACAGAAATTTAAATGAAGATGACAAATATGTTAAATATGTTTGACAAATATGTCATTTATTGTGCTCAGTATGTTCAGTTAGCCTCTTTACAGTAGAGAGATTTTACTTTTCATGTCTGAACTTCATGCCCAGTTCTCTTCATCAACACATGCTTCATTGATCAACAGAAAGCTTCTACATGGTGTTGTCTCCCTGCCAGTCTTTCAGATTCTACAGAGGCTGTATTTTGATTCGCCCTGAGAAAGATCTCATTTTAATATCATTACTTTAAGTTAGGTTCATTGGACCTAAGTGGTGTTACAATGCTGATTTATAGAATTCAAGGGAAAGTGAAAACTGAGCATTTCCTATGTAATTTTCAGAGATTGCTAGAATATCTTAGCAAAGAAAAATTGATATGGATATCATTACCACCGATTTCAACATCAATGTGGCATCAGAATTCATTGACTTAATTAAAAATGTGGCTGCAGATTAAATTTTTCTGAATCTACCACAGAAAATGCTCCAGTTGAGCACAATGATGTCATATTTGGTGGAAGTCAGATGAGGTGAGCTCAGCTCATGGTAGGCAGAAGGTCAGTTGTGCAGTGTTTTTTAGTTGCAAGTCATGCTCACTGCCATTGTTGTTGATGTTATTTATGTACTGTCTGTGCTGCATGACAAAATATATTCGATCAGCAAGTTTAAGACATGTGTCCAAAGGTTCATGATCATGGGCAACTGTGGCTAGTTGGAATTATGGGGCTTCACAACCCACAAGGTCCATAATGTGCGGCTGGGCATGAGGCAAGATCAGTTGGGGAGTGGAGGCAACACCATAATTATGATGGAGTCTTGTCACTTAAAACTTCATTATAAATGGCATGCTGGATTTTTTTCTTCCAGGGAGTGGGTGAGACAGTGGAGTAGAGCAGCATTCACAGACATGTATTTGTTTTCTGCTGGGGGGGGGGGAGTTTAAATCATATTACTTATTGTATATGCATGTTCCCCTAGTTCCAAAGCAGAGTGATGAATTTCATACAATCACTGATGATGTCAATTGAAGCAAAAATTGCCATCCACTATGGTGAACCACAGAGTTGATTCATCTGGCCAAAAATGAGGAAGCTTGAATTCTGTCCTGTTGCTAGTTGGTGTTTGTAGTGGAACAACAGTTGAGCTAGTATTGTCCATACACGGCATGACACAATCCATAGCAGACAACATGAGAGACAATGCAGCCGATCGCATGAGGTCCAGAGCAATTGGATTCATGCATGGTATGGTTGATACCTCTTCAAAAGTGAATAATCACGAATCCAACCCACTGGATTGCTGTACCTATGGATGTATGGAGTAACACAGTTCATGAGTGAAAAGGAGCCTCTGAGAGATCACATAGTATATTGTCTGTTATGCTCCATTGTTTGGCTGTGTTGCGCACTGTCATAACGCTGTCCAGAAGAGTGTCACTGTCACTTTTTATCACATGAAATGCATCCAGGGTGTTATCTATAACACCTCAAGTCATGGCACAAGTATCGTTACCCAATGGTGCAAACTGTGTGGCACAGTGAGTACACAAGAGCTGCACCATACTTGTGAAATAGTTGGAAATATTCAAATAATGGGCAAACACAGTCCTTGGAGACACCAATGTAGTGCTGTCAAGAATAGGTGGTGATGGCAATAGATAATCACACAATGTAAATACAGAATATCACACTGTCACTGTCACTAACAAAAAAAGTCATAAAATGGACTAACAGTTTTGTATGAGATCCCAGTTGACCACCAGTAATGATGTTTATTGATACAGTGTCCCCACAACCTCACAAAGCTTTAGGAAACTATAATTTTTACCACAAGTTTTCTGTTGCCAAGGTAGAAGTCTCACTTTGTGTACTAATTGCTTCAGTTCTTAAATGGAATTAGAAATATTTTTGGCTCAACAAATTAAATATAAACAACAGTCTTAGTTAAAAGTTATTTGTTCATTGTCCTGTAAAATATTGCACCAGCCACAATGCACCCCTATTGCAAATGCTGTTCTAGAATATTGGATGACTTAGTTATTTTCATAAGCAACTGGAAATTGCCTGACTACTGTCAGACAGTTGGCAGCTGCTGTGAATTGGTATGTTGGGAGAGGCACTTCAACTACTGTCCTTCCCGCAGATCATGTATCGTCTGTGATAAGTATGGAATCTTCATTACTCATCCAACTGACTGTGAATGGCATGTCAATAACAGATCTAGGCATCCCATACAGGGAAGACAGGCACCAGGGAGGACTGAGGATGCTATGCCATTCCCCCTAACCAGCAACTTCGAGGTGCTGTTTTTCACTGAAACTGAAACTGGAATTGAGCAAGTGGGACTCGCTTCACCTATTGGAAAATCTGCTTTGCCTTGTGTCAAGTGGGGGCCAAATGCAAATGGGGAGGGGTCTATTAATCATCAGCAGTTCAAACATACAGCAAATAGTGGTACCCCTTAGGAAAATGCCAGCAAGGGGCAGAAAGGAGCATCGGGTTGTAATCTTACCCTCCCACACATCACCATTAAATTTCTCTTAGTCTCTTCATTAGTTTCAAAAGCTTTGAGAAGTGTAAGATATGCAAAACAAAAACTTTTTAATTATCTTCATTTTCTCTTGTTGTTTGCTCCAAGTCTTGTGTCTGGGGGTGCATTCTTGAAACTGAAAATTTAATGTAATGTTGTGGATTCCTGATGACTAAATAACTGATGAAGATTTGCCTTTATATTTGTTGAATTTTATTCTTTGTCACATTATTAAACATCAAACCATTTTACAATTTGAATATTCCAAATTACATTGTTCGTGTTAATCATATAAATACGTCTGCCTCCATCACAGACATGCCCACTGCTACCTACATTCTGTGGCAACCACACTATTCCAAAGAGTTTACCAAGCAAAAGAGTTTACAAATTTTCTTGACAAAAGAAGAATCTTCACTAAGATATAACATTATTTTATAAATGAATCCAGAAATAAATTTAATAATTAGTGTTAGACTGTGCAATTAATATGAGGGTTGTCCAGAAAGTAAGTCAGTCACTAAATGGAAACCATAGTGAAAATCAGAAATATTTTATTTGCAAGAGTTAGCTACACTTTCCAGATACTTCACTACATAGTCACCGCTCCTACTTAGACATTTGTCAGAGCGTTATACCAAATTTCCAACACCATAATTGTAGAAGGCAGCCACCTGTGCTTTCCGATAATTCTCTATGCTGGTCTATAGTGTGTAGCCTGTGCCCTTCATATCCAGCATTTAATGTGACCAGAGATGATACTCAGGATGAGCCAATTAGGGCTGTGTTGTGGGTGATCGAACACTTCCCATCAAAAAGGCTGCAGGAGCATCTTCACTACCCCTACAGAGTGTGGCTGAGAACTGCCATGAAGAACGAAGTGCGTGGCAGTTGTGTTAGGTGGGCTGCATTCATTAAGGCAAACCCTTTCAGTGGGCCCTCCTACTTGGCATGAGACATCATTGTTCTAGGCACCTTTACTCGCCCACAGTGTGCTCACAACTGAAAAGAGCATCTTGATGCGATCGACGGTCATACTAGAGACACTACCCAACACATTCCTTGCAAAGCTTCATCGGGTTTTCACTGTGGTGTCCATTTTGTGACCAATCAGAACTTACTTTCTGTACAAAGCTTGTAACGTGAATTTTAAGTATACCAGAAATCTTGTAATTTCAAATATTTCTAAAACAAGAATAATTTTAGCCATACATAAAAAGTGTAACAAATTAATTTCTTTTTATACATTTTAGCCTCAAATATAATACATAGTATACAGAATCATAGGAAATTCTTTCAGTGAAACAGCAGAGAATGTTCACCTACACAAGAATCAACAGTATACATGGTATCAGTTATTTCTATAAAAAGAAAGGTAGTGTTAGAGGAGGATGTCCCATTACAATATCCCCCTCACAAAATTTGGAAACAGGGGTTTACTAAATTTTGTGACATACTACAAGGTTTGCCAGACAGTGAGCAAAATGATGCCCAGGATTGCATATAGATGTATAGAAGTATTTGATACATGACATATTACAGAAAACACAAGAAAAATATCTACCATACAAGTCATAATCTATACATATGTCAGGATATGGTATTCAGATTTTCAGATCTGTGGAACATACTGTTACAAGACAAATAATAGAAGGTCAAAACTACAACATTACACACTAAACTATAGAAATAAATACTGAGATAATGTAAATTACTAGAATTATAAATTGTACATTAACATCCATACAATCAAACCTTAAAAATCTTCAAAAGAAAAGAGAAAAAATTTCAGAGCATAAGTGTATGAGGAATGACCCGACTCGAAAAAACTCACAACGACGGGTACAAACCAGAAGAATATACTCAATTATGTGTAAGAATCAATCAGCCACATAAGCCAGAGTATTCAAGGATATGTTGACTCATGAAAGGACCAAATAATGGAAAAATATTAGGGTCTGAGTTTATGATGTGGGGACCGAACCATGAATCAAGACCACACCAGGTACAAACCAGCAAAAAATGTTTTGACACAACAGAATGAATAAACTTCATAATCATATAAATAAGTTTAATCATATGCAATGAGTAATTGTAAGAAGCATCTAGCCTCAATCAAAGGTTTTACGCTCTCCTTGACACATGCACGCACGCATGCGTGAATGGTCCAATACAAATATCAAAAAATTTGTTTATCTCAGATGTCAACACTTTAGATTTCTCTATGGCTTTCACCAACACAATCTCCTACCTCAAACTTAGAAAATCTACCTTTACCATCATGTCTCTCCTTTCTCATATCCTTCTGTTTTTCATCATCTCCCTAACACATTCTTCCCTCTCTTGTGGTGACAGAATTTTACATGGCTGAAACTCAACATTTTCAGAAAAAGTTAGCTGGTCTGCAATTCAAAATTTCAAATGGTGAAAAAACTGCTGAAGGATGTTGTAAGCTGTTCATAATATCCTCAAAATCACTGACATAATCTGCCCAACTGATGTGATTCTTACTACAATATGTTCTAAACATTCTTCCAATCTCTCTCTTATATATCCTTCTGCAGGGTTACTTGAAGCATGGCACACTAAGGTTAGAATATGCCTTATTTTCATGTGATCAATAAAATCTTTCCAAGCTTGTGATGTAAACTGAGAACCATTACCAGATAAAATTGTTTTAGGAATACTCACCTGATAAAAATAAGTTTTTCCAAACTTAGAGATGATTTGCATACTGGTAGCTTTCTTCAGGGGAAACAACATTATGAACTTTGAAAATATATCAGCCACCACAAAAACATAACAAAATCCATTCTTAAACTTAGGGAAAGGTCCATAAACTTCCACAGACATGAGATCAAGATTACTATTAGGCAGTATGTTTTGCATTTGGCCTCTACTTGTTTGGTTATTTACCTTCACTCTTTGACTCTCCTACCTATGTTACAGAAATAGATGTTTTACTGGATCTTTTGTGTGCATTTGGTTGACCTACAAAGACCAAACCTCTCTTGTGTATAAGTAATTAAAGTATCAATACATTGTTCCAACCAACATAATTTCCAGTCCTCTGAGTCAGTCTTATGTCTTCTGAATAAAATACTCTTGCATACCTTATAATACTGTTCTGTCTTTTCTCCTCCTTTCTTACACAACATGCTCTTAACCAGTTTCCAATTTTGATCATGATTTTGATACCTACGGATGTCTTTGTAAATTTTCAAGATCTCTTTTTCCTCTTTCACATCTCTTAAGCACATAATTTTAAACTCTTTTTCTCCTTCTCCAAAGTTGTTAGATGATTCACTTCCTAAAGGTAGCCTAGACAAAGCATCAGAAACTGTATTGTCTGCGCCCTTAATGTATCTGAATTCATAATTGAACTGCTGTAAAAACAAGGCTCAACGAGTACTTCTATTATGGTACAGCCTAGACACCTGAAGATAAAATAATTCTTTGTAATCAGTATAGATGATGACTTTGTGAGCTAGTAAATAATTTTTAAATTTGTTGAACATCCAATGTACAGCCAAAAGTTGTTTCTCAGTAACAGTGTATGTCTTTTCATGTTTCTACAATACTCTACTAGCAAATGCAAGAGATCTATGTTCAATAATACCATCAACTTCAACCTCCTGAAATAAATGAGCACCCAAACCAGCATCACTATGGTTTGTCATAATACAAAAAGGAAGAGACAAATCTGGCCTCAATAATATCTGACTTTGCCACAACTGTCCTTTGATATCATCAAAAACAATATTCTTCTTCAGAAGTTCACACAAGCATGGAGCTTTCAAAGCTTGGCTGCCACAAAATGTTCTATAAAATCTAGTTAACCCAAAAAATGATTTAAGTTGGTTTTTATTCTGAGGAGGAGGAAAATTAGCAATAGCTTCAAGTTTCTCTTTATCAGGTGCAATTCCTTTTTTGGATATATGTCCTAAAAATTTAACTTCTTCCACACCAAATTTATGCTTACCTATTTTCAAATGCATGCCTCCTGATTCTAATTTTGAAATCACATCTCTTAACAGATTCAAATGTTTTTCCCAAGACTTTTCTGTGACCAGAATGTCATCAACATACACAATTAATTTTGAACTCACTTCCTAAGACAGAATCCAGAGCTCTTATGAATTCAGCTACAGATATATTTACTCCAAATGGCACCACACAATATTGAAAACATTTACCTCCATACAAAAATGCTTGTATACTTTCTAGAATTAATTTCAAGTGGGATCTGGTGAAATCCAGAGGTCATGTCCAAACTACTCATGTACTTCACATAATCAAATTTGTGTAACAGCCTGTCCATGTTCTCAGGATGGTCATTCTCTCTGATAAGAAATTTATTAAGATATCTCTAGATCTTTTCTTTTTGAAAATGGGATATTATATGGCTTGAGAAAAAAAGGCTGATGATCTCTAAGGTAAAGTATGCATTGATAGCCTTTCACTTTTGCTGGTTTTTCACTAAACACATTTCTAAACTATAATAACAAATTCCTAACGTTTCTCCTTTTGTATTGTATTAAGAGTCATGGCTTCCCTTACTTCAGAGTCTACTACACTTTCAAAATCCTGATCCTCAGTGCAAATAGTTACAACTTTTCCCGCAGTCTAAAAGACAGAAATTAGTTTTCACATGAGTATTACTTTTGGGTTCCAGAATAAACAATTCTTTAGCATTCCATCCAAAATAAGCCTCAACTTTCACTATCCAATCCATACAGAGCATTATATTTTCTTCCAGACTATGGATCACTAAGCATCCATGTTCAAAGGTTTTGCCTTCTATATTAAATGTTGAAAGTACCTGAGATTTTACCAATTTGTTTTGTTAACCTGTAGCTCTTCTTATCTTTACACCTACAATGGGCATTTCCACAAAGTTCTTACTATGTTTAATCTTGTCTCTAAATTGTTCAGATATACCACAAATCAGGCTACCTGTATCAATCAAACAGTTCCCTTCCCAGTGGTCGATCTTAATCTTAATGTAAGGACATTCAAAACCTGAATCTTGATCTCTGTTATTAAACACTTCATGTAAAAGATTACTTTCAATTTTATCAAATGCTATATCCACACTGTTTTTGCAGGGTTTTATCAACTTTATTGGTATCACAGCATTACTTTGGTTACTCATCTTGTAAGGTAAAGACTGAATACACTGGATGGGTTCATAGCATAACTGATATCAATTATTACAGAAGGAACACAAAATATATTACTGTAAAAATTACATTTCCTACTTAGATCTTTTTTCACTTCATTCCACCAATCTGGATATAAATTTTGACTAACTACAGCTAACATACTCCCTAATGGACATTTATCTAAGTTATCATCAATTAACTCACCTTCACTGTTTGGATCAGTACTCTGCATGGCATTAATGAAAAACTGCTTGGCTGGACTGGTATTCCATGACTCTCACTTACATCACCACATGTGTCACTTACCTTACCTGTATTCACAAATAACTCTGAAACTTCATTATTCTTCAACTCCACAAAAACCTGATACTCATCATCATTTTCCAAAATTACTTCACCAACAACATCATTAACAACACAAATATCATCACCATCAAAGTCACACACCTCACCTATATTCATTTGCAATAAGCTACCTGTCTCAGACTTACCAACCTCAGTTATTTCACAGCTCTCATTCACATCTACATCAAAAATACCACCTAATTCAGATCCATTACAGTCATAACCTGTTTTACACACATCAATATCACTGTTTTCTGACCAAGAGAAGAAATCATTAGTACCCACTATATCAAAATTCTCATTACTCTCACATTCTGGTTTGTGATTAGTATCTACATCAGTATAATTAAACATAGAATTCTGAAACTTTTGATCAAAACATAAATGAGAAATCTGATATTCTTGCTGTTCAACTTCAGATACCTGTGCAACATTATTAATACTGTCATTATTGTCTAAATGTAAGTGTAAATTGGGGGTCCTGTAATTGTTGTGTTTCCTCACCCCAAAACTGTGGACCTTCAATGAGGCGGACTGCCATTTCCCAAACAGCCAACTCTATGATTATTTCTTCTATAAAATTGTCCACAGTTATCCCCATTATTTCTATTCTGCTGATGTTCAAAATTTCTGTCTCTATTACCAGTTTGAGCCTGATAGAAATTACCATTATCTCTGTTTCTGTAGTTATTACCATCCTGATGTCTATCATTTTGATTAGTATGGTACATGCTTCTTTCTACTTTCCTATCGAGCCTGTCAACATATCATAAAAATTGTTCAAGGCAATCATCAGATTCATGTACTAAATTCCACTGCAACCACTCTGGTAATCTCCTTTTTAGTACATCAGTCAATGTCATTTCATCAAATGGCCTGTCAAGGTGTGCTAATTTCTGCAGTTGATTCTTAGAAAACTCTTTCAGGCTACAACCCCTATTCCTATGATTTGGACCATTCAGAATTTCACTTTTAATTCTCCCTTGTTCAGCTTCTGACCAAAATTTATTTTAATTTTTTTTTAGCTTTGGTATATTTCCTACTGACTTAAATTTAGATTTACCCAAGACAGAGCTTCACCTTCAAGACATCTTTTAACAAATTTAATTTTTTGGTCATCACTCATGCCTGACACAAAACTATCTCCACAGTGGTGTAAAAAATCCACTGGATGTAAGTTGTCTGAGGGAAAACTTTTGATAGGAATGGTAGACCACGCAATATCATTAATTGTATATGGATTGTAGGGAATGCAATTTTCCTGAACTACTAAAATTTACAACTACAAAGATTTACAACTGACTAAAAGACAACAACATTCTGAGTATGAACCTAGATTTACTGGGGGGAAAAGCTACTAGACAGCTGATGTCATGAAGGATGAACTGAATATTTGAGCAGGATGTAGTTTATCAGTTGTTCTGTAAATGTAGCAGTCTTGTCACAATAAATGTTGCTCTGTTTTATTAACTATAGTTTTACAACAATGAAGCTGCATTGGCAAAAACACACGCGCACACACACACACACACACACACACACACACACACACACACACACACACACACACACAAAAGAAGAAGAAGATCACAAAATTAAATCAGATGATCTCAGACTTATTCCAAACAAGTAGAACAATCAGACCACTTGTTCAGAAGTGTGTGAAGTGCTCTTGTGCATGCCTACAAACACTGCCAGCTGCCACCTGTTTCCCAAATGTCTACAACTTAAGATTATAGTGCTACTTTGAAAGCCATACTTGATCCACAGTGACCTTAACCACTACAGCTATCTGAGCATGCTTCGTGTCCAATCCAAACTCCCAACTTATCACACACTACATATGTAGCTCCCCCTATTCATTACTCTTATTGCTTGTAGCCTCATACAGATTCTTGGCAAAAGTCAGGTGAAGAGTGCACCTACACTGAATTATCTTTAATTGCTGTCAGGGCTCATACATTTATATGCGTGGTGTCTGCTGTTTCAGACCTTTCCACTCTGATGCCAGTTAAAGGTCATTTAGTTGAGATGTACTCATTGTCCAGTCTCTTGCAGGACTCAGTGTGAGGCTGGAAGCAATGAGGGTAATGGCCATGGGCCATTATGTGTGTAGTATCTGGCAAGTTAGGACTTTGGGTTGGACATGAAGTGTGCTTGGATAGCCAAAGTGGTTGACTGCCAGCATAAAGCAGGAAATCTGGACTCGAGTCCTTGTCTGGCACAAATTTTCACTTGCTGCCATGGAATTCAGTTCCATGCCCAATTGTGGAGTATGTCAGAATTTCAGTTTTTTCATGGACATGTCCAAAAAAGCAGACACCACACACATAAATATAAGCACCTTAATGGCACTTAAAGATCATTCAGTTCATATGCACTCTTGATCTGACTTCTTACAGGAATCATTGTGAGGCTGCTAGCAATGAGGGTAATGGACAGGGGCGCTACGTGTGTAGTGTGTAATAGGTTGGGAATTTGTTGGAAATGAAGCACACATGGATAACTGAAGTGGTTAAGGTGACTGCTCACATAAAGTGGTAAATCTGTGTTCGAGTCCTGCTGTGACACAAATTTTCACTTGCACCATTGGATTTATTTCAGTGTCCAACTGTGGCTAGTGTTGGAATTTCAATTTCATCATGTAAATATACAGCTTTGGGATCAAAAAGTGTCAGGAATGCAGGAGGACACCATAGGTTACCTTCAATCAGAAAGATTCCCAACAATTAGAAATAAAATGATATTTATAAAAATATGAAGAAATATTTCACTTAAATGCTGCTTCTTCTTGTGAAATTTCCAGCACAATCCCTTACAATATTACTGTGCCTCTGAGTGATGCCTATGTAGAGTCCAGATCTGACGTACAATGCCTACAGAGCCTAAGTCTCAGAGATGATTGATGAACGCTGCATCTTGTAGACTCAGTGGTAACTGGAGACTGTACATGACTCAGTGCACTGAAGAGGACTGTCTGCTGTAGCTTACTGCTCTGCTATTTAATTAGGCATTGACCATTCACTATACGCACACATGATGCCCATGAGTTGGCAGCTGTGGCCCTGGTGGACCTCAGTATAGTTTGTACTGCCAACCCTTAGCTGCTGCTGCTGCGCTATGAGTGTTTCGAGGATGGCTTATTGATTGTAGTGCAGTACTCTCTGGAGTCATTAGTATCGTCACCACAAAAACAAATATTACACTTATAAACAAGTATGTCTGTTAAACTGTTCTGAGCATGCCACTATTGATGTGTGCAAATAATAATTTATTGTTTTATTTTTAATACTGTTGTATCTGTTGTAATGTGAATTGTAATTGAATATACACTTCTTGATTCAAAAGTATCTGTGCATCCCTGTGTAATGTGTCACTGACCTACAGATGTCTTGCACATATAAAAGGATACAGGGAGTATTGTGTTCCCAGTCGAGAAGAAGTAACAGCAGAATGGGTTGTCAAAAGACATTAGTGAATTCAAAAGTGGATTGGTCATTGGATGTGACCTAAGTAACAGATTCATCAGTAACATTTCAACACTTCTAAGGGTGCTGAAGTAGACTGAAGGTGATGTGACTGTGAATCAGAAATGCAAAGGAATAACCACAGCAAAAGCAAGACCAGAGAGACCTCATGTAATGATAGATGGTGGCCACTGGGTGTTGTGGGGGATGGAGGTAAGAAATCACATGAAATCAGTGAAAGGAATTACTAATGAGTTCCAGAGTGCTACCAGCAGTCCAGCTGGCACAATTACTGTGTGAGGGAGTTAAAAAGAATGGAGTACAATGGTTGAGCAGCTTCCTATAAGCCTCACATTTCTGTACTCAGTGCTAAGTGACTCTTGGAATGATGTAAAGAGTAATGCTGCTGGGCAGTGGATGACTGGGAACTAGTTATCTGGAATGATGAATTCCATTATATCATGAGACACTCCTGTGGAAGGCTTTGGGTTTGGAAAATGCCTGGAGAATATTACCTTCCATCATGGGAATTGTTAACAGTGAAGTACACGGGAGGTGGTGTTAAGATATGGAGATGTTTTTCATGGTTACTGTGTGAGCTCTGTATTGAATTTAAAATGCAGATGGATACAAACACATTTGCCAGCAGAATGTATAGTAGAGGAACAGTTTGGAGGTGATGACTGTTTGTAGCAGCATAACAGTGCACCCGCTCACAAAGCAGCATCTATGAGGCAATGGTTGGTGAATAACAACATTCCTGACATGGATTGGTCTGTCCAGAATCTAGATCTGAACTCACTGCAACAAATTTGGGATGAGTTTTAACACTGGCTTCACTCCAGACCCCAATGTCCAGCATCAATACCTTCTCTAGTGTCGGTGCTTGACATTTCACTGACATTCAGACACTTCACTGAGAGTGTCCCCAGTAGAGTTCAAGCCATCATAAAGGCAAATGGTGGACACACCCACACTGATATTCACTAATATATATCCAGACACTTTTTATCAGATAGTGTACATGTAAACATATGTAATCATAATCTTTGTATGTTCCACTTGCAGGGCAAATTCATTGTTGTATGGAATAGTGGAACATGCAAAAATAAATAAAATAATGATAAAACTTAAGTGTGAGCCTGATCTCTCTCCACTGACTGTCTTTATTCAAGTGTCTTATTATATAACTATGCAGTTTAATTAGACAATTTCAACACAATAATTCATAGGAGTTCACCAAAAACTGCTGACAAGACGAGGAAAGAGAGGCAGTTATGTTTATTTACACTCACTTTTCTTAATGTGCTGCTAGTTTTCTCTTGGCCTGTGATTATCAGTGAGTTGCCATTTTTCTCTAATTCACACAGATACACATGTTTTCAATTTTTAGTCTACTATACAGAAAAGCTTTAGAATATCACACAATTTTATTTATTTGTAATTGCAGTTTGAACCATATCAGTAACTTCTCCTTTGGTTGGTGCCAATCCATTTTTAGATATTATTCTCACTAATAATTGGAAATTATCATTTTTTCTGTTAAGTCACATTCATGCACATTTATGCAAATAGCACACAACATTCTGGCAGTCATTCACGTGTTGATAATGCACTGTACTCGCATTAGGAGGGTCAAGGTTCAAAGCTCCATCTGGAAATCTAAATTTAGGGTTTCTATGTTTTCCCTAAATTGCATAAGGCCGATGCAATGGTTGTTCCTTCGAGAAGGACACAACTGATATCTTTCGCCATCCTTCCCTACCCCAGCTTTGTGCTTTATAGTTATTGACATCACTGTCGACGGTACATTGAACACTAATCTTCCTTCTCTCTTTCACTGGTTTCTGGGCATATACCTAATGCCCTCATGATGACTTCAGTAGTCCAGTCTCTTCCTTTAATCTGACATGGTGAAACTTGTGAACAGTAGGGAAATTATAATGAATTACTCTTACTGGAAAGTTATTCACTTGTTGGTGAAATATGCAACTAACTGACCACAAATACTTGTAAAGTGCCTCATTTCAATGCCATAACCAGTTTCATTCTGTCATGCCCACATTTGTGTGGCTAATGTTTCTGAATACATTGACCAAACTTTTAATTCTAAAGACAATAACAATTCTCATCTTAAAATTTGCTGCCTGAATATTCAAGGAGTAAAAGACAAAGAATTTATTGTAAATAATTTTGTACTAGAGAACAAATTTGATATTTTTTGTCTGAGTTAACACTGGGTGACAGAGAGTGAACATACAGCTATCAAATTTGATAACTATAAAATAGCAAATGATTACTGTAGAAAACTGCATAAAAGTGGTGGTGTGGCATTGTATTCTCACCAGTCACTCGGCCACTCCATTCATGGGTTTGATCTAGACTATTTGTGAGATGAACAGAATTTTAGTGATAATAACCTTATACAGATCACCTAAGGGTAACATTAGTGTATTTTTAGAAAAACTAGACATGCTGTTAGCTGTATTTAGAAAGATAAAATGGTTACATTATGACATTGTAGTAGATGGAGATTTGAATGCAGATTTTGATGTAACAGCAGACAACCATAGCGTCACTGAGCTCAAAAATCTTTTAAGACAGTAAAATCTGCACTTTATCAATAATAGACCCACAAGAGATGAAGCATGTCTTGAAAATTTCTTTGTCAGTTTCAATACTACAGAAGAATCATGTGATGTGACAGTATTCCCATTCTCAGATCATGGTTCTGTATCATTAAATTACATAAGTAAGTTCTGTGCTGATAACAGTAACATTAATAAGTCAGTCCCAAAAATGGTAATTACTAGATTGGTCACAAATGATAAAATTGACATGTTTTGTAAGTCCCTTACTAACAGAGACTGGTTTGGCCAATGGTCTGGTGACACAAACTATAGCCTATGTAAATATCTGTCAGCAAAACAAATATTTGAAAGGTTTTTCAAAACATTTTTGACACAATGTAATGACTGCATTCTGATAAAGAAATACAAAATAATCGACAAAGGTTCCAAATTCTGGGGTATAAACAAACAAAACCCATGGTATACTGCACAACTAACAAATGTGAAAAACCAAGTTATATTGTTGCACAGTTTACATAAAAATCTGAAGAGTGACCATGCCAGATCAGCCTATGTTCAATGTAGGAATAAGTACAAAAAAGCCATTGCAGAAGCCAAAAGCGCACACAACTTCAGCAGTATTGAGAATCCCACGGATAAATGCAAAGCTGCATGGAAGCTAATAGTGTCACTAAAGTTGTAATAAATAAAAAAATCAGCATATGCCCTCAGAAATTCAATGATTTCTTTATTAAATCAGTAGAAGAAGTAGGAAATGCTGTCACCAAACCTGTCATTAGCTCATCTGAGATTCTTTCAAAAAATGTCTGTAAACCACTACTAAACACAAGTATGTTTACCCACTCTGAGGTCCTACCTAGTCTCGTCCTAAAAATAGTTAAACATCTGAAATCATCTGAAAGTGCAGACATATATGACATTTCTTGTAACATTCTAAAAAAAAAGTAATAGATTGTGTTGTGTATCCTTTAACATACTGCATAAATAAGTGTATATCTGAGGGATAATTTCCTGATGAGCTAAAAGTGTCTAGGGTAGTCCCAATACATAAAAAAAGGAGATATTGACTCACCATCAAGCTACAGACCAATTTCCATAGTCCCAGCTCTCTCTAAAGAGTTTGAATGTGTAATATACCAACAGTTATCCATGTACATTGAAAATGCAGGAATAATTAGCGAATCACAGTATGGTTTTAGGAAAAACTTGTCAAATGTTGATGCTATAGTCTCAGTAGTCAAACACATTCATCAAGTGTTTGAGGATAATGTATTTCCTCAAGTCACCTTTTGTGATCTAAGTAGGGCTTTTGACTGTGTAGAGCATAAAATACTCCTAGCAAAAATGGAGTAATACTCCTAGAAAAAATCGAGTACTATGGCACTGAAGGTAACAGCCTTTAACTATTAAAATCATACCTACAAGATCACAAGTAAGCTGTTTGTGTAGGTAAAGAAAAGTCCAATATTGAATTAGTTAAAATAAGTGTACCACAAGGATCTGTACTGGAGACTTTTATGTTCCTAATAACGATCAATGATCTTCCATCATCCATCGAGTCCATAACACACTATATGCAGATGGTAAAACTTTCCTTCATTGTAGTAATGATTATAGTAGCCTCAAAGCTTTGTTGCAGAGACAATGGAGCAAGCACACTATTGGTTTAAAGCAAATGGCTTCCTACTAAATGATAACAAAATGCAGCAGATGGTTTTTAGTCTAAAAGACAAGCCTCCATCAGATGATCCTAGTTGAGTTAAGTTTTTAGGGGTATATACAGATGAAAAATTATCCTGGGGTCAACATGTACAATATATTGGTGGTAAATTGTCTAGACTGAAGTTTTTTGCTATCGTGACTTTTGGACTGTGTACCATAAAATTATGTTAGAATGTCATACTTTGCATTTTTCCAAAGCATCCTAACATATGGTATTATTTTATGGGGGATATCGAGTTCAGTGCGTGACATCCTAATACTGCAAAAGAAAACAATTAGGATAATTACTGGTTCTCCATATAAAACACACTGCCAACCATTGTTCTGTGAAAAAAATAATGACTCTAATAAACCTACATATTTACTATGTTTTACTCCACATAAAAAAGAAGTTACTGAAAGCAAAACGTAGAGAAAATATACATTTCTGCAACACGAGAAGGAGCAGATGCATTTATACTGCTTACCACAGGCTCTCAAAGTCACTTGACAGCTATGAACTGATAGGGCACAAATTATTTAATAAGCTTCCACAATATGTTCAAGAACTATCTGAACAAGCACTGAAACAAAAACTGTACAAATGGTTAGTTGCTCACCCATTCTATGATATAAATGATTATTTCAAATGTAATATAATTTTGTAGTATTAATGACATGCCTCTTGTGTTTTTGAATTAACTGTTATATTGTATTATAAGCCTGACATTGTCTATTGCTGTAATGACCGAATGACAATAAAATTACTATTATTATTATTATTGTTCTGGTTGTCAGCATGTTAGTATTTAGAGCCACTTTATAAGTTTTTAACAGTGAAAACATGCTAGTGTGCCCGCATTTATTTATGTATGAGGTGAAACAGTTATACATACTATCATATATTCCAGTGGATTCTAAATAATGGTTGGTGGCACACAAATACTTCATAATATCCTTCATGTTAGTTTGAAGTTCACACATATGCTTAATTAGGCTGCTTTAAAATCTGTGTAGTAACCCACCCGTTTCGTTGTGCGTGTTGAAGCACCGATTCAAGGATGGGGAAGTGCATCAGCCCCGGATGACAATGTGGTTTTTAGCGGTTTCCCACAGCCCACTAGGTGAATACTGGGCTGGTACCCAGCTCACACATCAGTTAGATGAGTCACACACATTTAGAAAACTTTCACTTAGTTCGACACGAATAACACTACACTCAGACAGTTGGGGTACTGCTTGACAACGATACCATTGACTCGGCCTCGCATGGCTGTTACTGGAAACATGCAGTGACATTACAGAAACAACTTTTTTTAATTTATTGGCTTTTGGGATGTGCGCATACAGCCATCTCAATACTAGAATGTCAATTATGATGATACGAAAGTGATGACAACACAATACCGAATCCCCGAGTGGAAAAAGTCTCCAACCCACCCGGGAATCGAACCTGGGCCCCTTATGATATTAAGACAGTTGTGCATATACACTGAAGAGCCAAAGAAACTACAACACGTGCCTAATATCATGCAGGGCCCCCACAAGCATGCAGAAGTGCTTCAACAAGACGTGGCATGGACTCGACTAATATCTGAAGTAGTGCTGGAGGGAAATGACACCATGAATCCTGCAGGGTTGTCCATAAATCCATAAGAGTATGAGGGGGTGGAGACCTCTTCTGAACAGCACGTTGCAAGGCATCCCAGATATGCTCAATAATGTTCATGTCTGGGGAGTTTAAACTCAGAAGAGTCTTCCTGGAGACACTCTGTAGCAATTCTGGACATGTGGAGTGTCACACGTCCTGCTGGAATTGCCCAGGTCCGTCGGAATGTACAAGGGGCGCTAAATGCTCAAATGTTCTTGTGCAGTGTATTGAATGAGGTGGCATAGCGGTTAATATATTGGACTCTCATTCAGGAGGATAACGGTTCAAATCCCCGTTCGACCATCCAGATTTATGTTTTTCATGATTTCCCTATGTTGCTAAAGGCAAATATCCAGATCGTCCCTTTAGAAGGGCACTGTTGAGTTCCTCTTCCTTCCCTATCCCATGGTTGTGCTCCTCCTCTAGTGACTTCCTTGTCAACGGAACAAAAAACTCTAATCTCCCTCCTTTCCTTTGTGTAGTGCAGACGTGGACGATATGTTGCTGAGCAAAACATCAATGTAATCAAAATCGTTAGCCATCTGAAAATGGGCATGACAGCCCCAAACCGGTGATGCCACTGGTAGTCAACCTGGTACCTCCTGCCAACTAGTGGGCGTTCCTGCTTTCGTTGTGGGCAGTAGGAAGTAGGGCGTCAAAAAAAATTCATTAGGTTTTCATAAAATTTTTACATAAAGAATTTGGTAAGAAATTATTATATGCTTTAATATGCTGCAATTCTGCTTTATAAATTTTATAAAATAAACTTACTTCTCTACTTTATAAATCACCATTACCATGGATGCAGTGGGCAGTTACAACATTTCACTGACAACAGAGATGCAAAAGTGGGCGGCAGGTAAAAAAGGTTGACCACCCCTGGATTATGATATTGAAAGAAAGTGTTTTAAAAGTCTTTGTGGCTGGTTGCGTTATTCACCAACAATCATTAACAACCACGGACTTCACGAGATCGATCGTGGATAAAATAAAGTTCAAATTATCAGCTCTTTCTTTTGCAGGTGCATTATACTTTACCAGAATTGGTACAATAAATATGAGTCACCATTTATTTCTTCCTACTACTGATTTTATGTGCTCATCTCATTTGATAAAGTTTTATACCATGGTCCAGTTATTCCAAAGTCATTAACGTGTTCAGTAGTGTAGCATTAACTATGTATTCTAAAATACAGCTGTCATCCGTCTGAAGACTGGCTTGAACACCACAGTGCTTTACTAGACACGGTCTTGTATGGGGTGGTATGCCATTAACTACCTCCTATCTTTGAACTGACTTAACCAGCCAGTTTCATGGGGACAGTGCCTATACAAGGTACAACTCTGAATTTTCCACGTCGCCAAACATTTCCAGAGGTGAAATAAGGGATAAGCGACAGGTAAAAATCTTTGAAGTGACTGGAGCTCGAACCGACACCTGTCACTTTGCTGACGACCTTTTTTTTTTTATCCTACTAATTCACATTAGCTTTAATTGACCCACACTTCAGGCACTCTCATTGCACCCCTAGAATATTTTGTCCAAGACATTCTGATTTGGACCCACCAGGATTGCTGTGCTGGTATGGGAGTTGCATCGGCCTCAGATCGAATCCGACCGGTGCACAGAGGGCCAACTCGCTTCAAAACCTGAACAGAACACAAATAGGAAAAGGTGCGCTTCCCGACGTGAGTCTCACGAAATCTTGTGTGGATGGCACTGTGCGTATTGGACCGATACTGAGGCGGTATTCCAGTCACAAGTCGATACGATACGTGCCTTACAGCTGCGGATAAACAGTGAATTGCTCCACGACACATTTGTCAGATATTGGTTTTTTTTTTTTAGATATTGTTTCTGTGGCCCGTTTAGTACATGACAGCAATCCTGCTCAGTTGTCAGGACAACATAAGGTATGTTTTAATTGCATTTTGTTCGTTGTTGATCGTTGTGTTTGGTCGTTGCAGACATTCGTTCAAGTTCGTTGTTGATCCTTTCACTCAGTTTTTTTTTTTTTATGCGTTTTTAGTGGACAGTCATTTTTCTATCGTGTAGCAGTACCACATGGTAGGCAATTATTGTTCAATAATACACAGTATTCTCCAATAATTCTCAGTATTGGGGAAAAATTGTGCAGTAATGCACAATAGTTAATAAATTACCTTCACTCCATGCCTGGGTGTGGTTTATGGAGTGGTTTATGTACGAGGGTTGTAACTTTAATTGTGGCAACAATTTCTTTACAGCTCGTACAAAGTAGATACGTGTTTCAAAGTTTTTCTGACCTTCAAAGTAGTCACTAGCATTGTGTATAATTCGTTGCCAGCGATGAGGAAGTCGTAGGATACTCTTAGCAGTGCCAGTTGCGTTGGCAGTTCGAGCGGTGCGGTCTATTACCCGACATATTTGTAGCAGTTCTGAAGCAAATGTGACGTTTTTCCTTCAGAATTTAGAAATCGAGTTGAACTCACGAGGGCTTCAGTCAGGGGAGTGCAGTAGGTGGTATAGCACTTGGCAAACCCATCAGTCAAACAAATCAGTAACAGCTAGCACTGTACGCGCTTGAGCATTGTCCTGCAAAATGATGGTCAGGTACTGCAGAAAGTGTCATCACTTCTGTCTCTAACCTGGTCGTAGGTTGTGTTCCAAAAATGATTCAGATTGTCTCCAAAATCGTTTTATAGATTAGCAACAGTAGAAGACCTATAACACTTCCTTGGGGATTCCCAAACATCACTTCTATTCCACTCGGTGACTTCCCATCAATTATTACGAACAGTGACCTTTCTTATAGGAAATCACGACCCCAGTCGCATCACTGAGACGATACCCTATAGGCACGCAATTTGACTTGAAGCCCCTTGTGAGGAATTGTGTCAAAATACTTCTGGAAATAGAGAAGTATGAAATCAGTTCGAGTATCCCTGACTAAGCAAAAGATCCCGCTCAATCGACGTTTAGTTCCTAGCTTTATCAATTAACTACTGTGACATATGAGCAAAGAAATCTGCTGTGGCTCCATCATTTTGGGTTTAAAATGGCTCTGAGCACTATGGGACTTAACTGCTGAGGTCATCAGTCCCCTAGAACTTAGAACTACTTAAACCTAACTAACCTAAGAACATCACACACATCCATGCCCGAGGCAGGATTCAAACCTGCGATCGTAGCGGTCGCGCGGTTCCAGACTGATCATTTTGGGACCAGAAATTGGTGAGTTCTGCAAGCAGTACTGTTCCCGGCATTTATGCAGATGTGGTGTTTAGAAGACGATGCCAAGCTGCACTAGATAAATACACTGGCAATTGAACAGGATCGAGAAGATGATTACTGACAATTTTAGCCCAAATGTTGACGGGAAAACTTTGTTGGTTGGATCCAAAAGTATTCACATGTGGGTTCTGATAGATTCAAATGTGACAATCCTGATTGCTAAAATAACCATGTGCCTCTTTTGCAAATTACAAGTGTGTGTGTGAAAGACAGTATCAGTCATATTTTCAATAAGAAATTTCTACAGGTTTAATTCTTGAAGGTGTAGGTACATTGCTGAACATCTACGTCACGCATATCCTCGAACCCTGAACGCTCTCGACCACCAACAGAAATTTCTACAGGTTTAATTCTTGAAGGTGTAGGTACATTGCTGAACATCTACGTCACGCATATCCTCGAACCCTGAACGCTCTCGACCACCAACGTGAGCAGAACGATATCGTGGAGTGAGATACATTACCTGATCAAAAGCGTCCGGACACCCCTATGCATTGCGGAACTTACTTCTAGATCTTACGAGAGGGGACGCGCAGGTATAAAAGGAGGAGGAGTGTTGTTTTTTCAGAGAAGCAGCAACAGCAGAATGGGTTGGTCAAGAGAGCTCAGTGACTTCGAACGTGAACTAGTCAATCGATGTCAGCTGAGTAACAAATCCATCGGGAGCATTCTGTAGCTGTTCAAGCCAACTGTAGGTGACGTGACTGTGAAGTGGAAACGCGAAGGAACAATTACAGCTAAACCAAGACCAGGTAGACCTCATGCACTGACGGACAGGGACCATTGGAGCATAGCGGAGGGTGGTTGTAAAAAATTACAAGAAATCAGTGTAAGAAATTACTCGTGAGTTTAAAAGTGCTACCAGCAGTCGACCTGGCATAGTGACTGCGTAGGGAGTTAAAAAAAAAAAAATGAGGCACAGTAGTCGAGCAGCTTCTCACAAGACACACATTTCTATAACCAATGCTAAGGGTCGCTTGGGTTGACTAGAAACAAGTGATTTGGAGTGATGACTCATGCTATATCCGATGGCAATCCCATGTAACTGTTTGGGTTTGGTGAGTCTGGCGAACGTTACCTACCATCATATGTAGTGCCAACAGTGAAGTACGAGAAGGTGGTGTTACAGTATGTGGTTGCTTTTCGTTAGGGCGTGGTCCCCTTATTGCGCTTAACAAAACGCTAAATGCGGTAAGATATGCACAAATTTCACAACGTTGTGTGCTGTGCAGTGGAGGAACAGTTCGGAAGTGACGATAGTTTAGGCCTGACAATGCACCCTGCCATAAAACAACATCTGTGAGGCAACAGTTTGTGAACAGTAACAGTCCTGAAATTGACTGGCCTGCACAAAGTCCTGACGTGAACCTCACTAAACACCCTTGGGATGAGTTAGAACGTCGACTTCGCTCCAGACCACAGCGTTCAACATTACTACTTTCTCTGGTTTCGACTTTGAGTAAGGATGGGCTGACACTCAGATGCCTCAATGCCTCATTTAAGGTGTCTCCAGTAGAGCTGAAGTCGACATTAAGGTGAAGGGTGGACACACTCTACATTAATGTCCACTAACAGATGTCCAGATACTTTTGATCAGATAGCATAATGTGATCAAAAGTATCCGGACATCTGGCTGAAAATGACTTACAAGTTCGTGACGCCCTCCATCGGTAATGCTGGAATTCACTATGGTGTTGGCCCACTCTTAGCCTTGGTGACAGCTTCCACTCTCGCAGGCATACGTTCAACCAGGTGCTGGAAGGTTTCTTGGGGAATGGCAGCCCATTCTTCACGAAGTGCGGCACTGAGGAGAGGTATCAATGTCGATCGGTAAGGCCTGGCACGAAGTCGGCTTTCCAAAACATCGCAAAGGTTTCTATCGGATTCAGGTCAGAACTCTGTGCAGGCCAGTCCATTAAAGGGATGTTATTGTCGTGTAATCACTCCGCCACAGGCCTTGCATTATGAACAGGTGCTCGATCGCGTTGAAAGATGCAATCGCCATCCCCAAATTGCTCTTCAACAGTGGGAAGGAAGAAGGTGCTTAAAACATCAATGTAGGCCTGTGGTGTGATAGTGCCACGCAAAACAACAAGGAGTGCAAGCCCCCTCCATGAAAAACACCACACCATAACACCATCGCCTATGGATTTTATTGTTGGCACTACACACGCTGGCAGATGACGTTCACCGGGCATTCGCCCTGCCATCGGATCGCCACATTGTGTATCGTAATTCGTCACTCCACACAACGTTTTTTCACTGTTCAATCGTCCAATGTTTACGCTCCTTACACCAAGCGAGGCGTCGTTTGGCATTTACCGGCGCGATTTGTGGATTATGAGCAGCCGCTCGACCATGAAATCCAAGTTTTCTTACCTCCCGCCTAACTGGCATAGTACTTGCAGTGGATCCTGTTGCGGTTTGGAATTCCTGTGTGATGGTCTGGATAGATGTCTCCCTATTATACATTACGACCCTCTTCAACTGTCGGCGGTCTCTGTCATTCAACAGACGATGTCGGCCTGTTCGCTTTTGTTCTGTACGTGTCCCTTAAGGTTTACACTTTACTATCACATCAGAAACAGTGGACCTAGGGGGATGTTTAGGTGTGTGAAAATCTCGCGTGCACAAGTATGACACTCAATCACCTGACTACGTTCGAAGTCCGTGAGTTCCGCCACATGCTGCACTCCCACGATGTTTCATGACTACTGAGGTCGCTGATATAGAGTACCTGCCAGTAGGTGGCAGCACATTGCGCCTTATATGAAAAAGTATGTTTCTGGGGGTGTCCGGATACTTTTGATCACATAGCGTACATACTTCATGATAGAACACCTGGCATGTCATGATAAAGCCTCGACCTTTTATGCATATTGGATGAGCCTCGCGTGTGATGTGAGTATTGTACGATGTAACTACCACTGCCCTGTTTTATGGCTCGGACGATGACAATACATGCTGCCGAAACTAGTAACCCTGTAATTTTGTTAACAAAGCGATGTTGACAAAAAAAATTGGTTTTCAAAAGACGCCTACAACACAAATTTATGTATTTTCGTCAGCTTCCATGGGACCTCGTGAGCCAAATTTATTCCGTCACGGCTCAAATCACCGTATAATTTACAGAATATCAATAGAAAATTAAAATATATAAAGAATAAAAATGAAGAAAATCAAAGATTTGCGATAGTACACACCGTCCGTCCTAAAAGTTCCGAGACTGATTTTATTCCTCCGATACATGCACCGTTAGCGTAGTAATAACGGTTGCAGCTTGAACTAACAGCTGTAAACGACAGATGTCTACTCAGTCGACCAGTCAGTTGTGAGCAGGCAGTGTTAAGTAGTGAACGTGCGACCGTAGTGTGTCAACGTTGTTATATCACAAACTGCACTGGAGCAACATCTCTAAATAAAGTGTTCAAGACGTTCTCCACAATGTCGTCAAGAAGCGAAAAGTGAGTGAAACGTTTGTTCCGCACACCTTGACTCCAGAAAAAAAAAGACACGCGGACGGCTACCGCAACTTGATTGAATGAAAAATGCGAACAATTATTTTCTAAAAAATAAAAAATAAAAAAGAGTATTGTCACGGGTAACTAGACTTGGTGTTATCAACATCAACCTACGCAAAACGGCAAAGTGCAGAAATTCACGTGAAGGACCAACGCTTTGATGACATAGCCGACTTTCAAGCCGAAGTGACGGAAGTGTTGAACAACATACCAGACGGACGGACGTTTCTGATAGTTTCGAATGTTTTTCTAAACTTTCTGTGCGTTGCAATCAAGTGGGAGAAGACTATGTGCAACGCCTGTCGCATTAATACCATCATATCAAAGTTTCTCTATTTTTTTGGTAATCCTGTCTCGGAACATTTTGGCCAATACAAGTCAACAACACATTACAGCGAAAGACTGCGACTAACTACTATAGTCACAAAAAAGACTTTCAACTTACCAGTATCTTCTGCAGAACAGTTATGAAAGTGTGTGTTGAGGGTTAGTCCATTTGAAGGAAAAGTAGCAGCTCTAAAGTAAAGCGCGATTTCCGAGGCACAACATCAGTATATACGTGCCTCTTAAGCGCAAATCAGCAATTTCGTTACCAATATACAGGTGGTACTGGAATGTGAATGCGAAGCTGTTTCTGGAGAGACATGGATAATTATTACTGGCCTTTGAAAGTTCGAAAACAGACTCCACCTTTGCACATTATTGAGATACCAAACAAGTATTTCAATGATGTGGAAAATGAAACCACTCAGGATCGAGAATATACTTAATTTCAAGGACTGAAACGTTAGATACTCAAAAACCATCAAAAGTGCTACGCAAAACTGCTACTGAAAGACGAAACGAATTTTGCTTCCTCGCCCTTTCTGCGATCTGCCAGAACAGATAAAGGAAAGTGTTATTAATCCCTCCCCATCTTCCAACTATCCTGAGCTGTTAAGTTATATAACTTGTACGAAAGGCGTCATCCTTAAATATTGTGAAAACCACTGAAACAACCTTGACTATATTGGGCAGTAAATAGTAACCTATTGTCAATACGCAGTAGTAAGAACTTTGTAAGGTCCTGGTCCTATACCAAGCCCTTGCTTATGAAAAGTGACGAGGTTCTCGAAACGCAGAATCTAATATAAAATTCGTGACTGCATACTAGGCATCGAGGCACAGACCGCGATGAGGTTGCAGATAATCCTGGGGTAGAATCCAAACTTTAAGAGAGTTGAAGATGGCATGTGCCTCAAACTCAGTGATCCTTAGGAGATACTTGGACGAGAAGATAAAGGAATTTGAATACATCTACATCATGCTCCGCAAGGCACACAATGGGGTGTGGCGGAGGGTATTTTTTTGTATCACTAACTGAGCCCTCCAACCCTATTCCACTCGCGAAGAGCGCGTGGGAAGAATGATTGTCGATAAGCCTCTGTATTGGCTCTAATTTCTTGAATTTTCTTTTCATGACCATTACACTAGACGTATGTGGGGGAAGTAACATGTTGTCCAACTCTTCCTGGAAAGTGATCTCTTGAAATTTCAATAGCAAATCTCTTGTAACTCTTGTAACGTCTGACAATGAAGTTTGTTGAGCATCTCAGAAACACTCTCGTGCCGACTAAACGATCTAGTGACGAAATGTGCCACTTTTCGTTGGATCTTCTCTATCTCTTCTATCAGTCCTATCTGGTAGGTAACACACATAGATGAACAATACCGAAGAATCGGTCGAACAAGCGCCTTATGAGCCATTTTCTTCGAGGATGAGTTACATTTCCTATTATTCCTCCTATAAATCTGAGTCTGGCATCTGCTTTTCCCACTATTTGTTTTATGTGGTCATTCCACTTAAAATCGCTCTGGATAGTTACTCCCTAGATATTTTACGGCAGATACTGTTTCCAGCGGTTTGTCATCAATAATGTAGCTATACAGTAGTGGATTTCTTTTCCTATGTATGTGTAAGGAAGTCGTCTTCACCTCGGACTACATAGCGCTCAGATTGGGACTGAAATGAAGGAAGAGTTCATGCCGACTGTCTGATACCTTGAGGTGGCAGAGGAACAAAGATGAGTGATACAGACGCGCATAGTAATCGAGGCGGTAGGTCGCAACAGTTCACGGCAGAAGGCCGCCAGAGAATAAACGGTGCTCAAAGGCACAATGGTCCATCCAAGATACAAAAGCTATTAGAGGGCGTCCCTGCTTCAGAGTCTGAGTCCGTGGTATTGAGACGACAGAACATTTGGACAATCGTTTGAAAGTGACAGCAATAGCGGAGGAATTTATGACAAACTGGCAGAAAGGCACGGTAAGCTTAAAGTAATTTCTGTCTAGAAAATAATAATGCGCCTGTATTTTTTGCAAAACAAAAAAATAGTTGCAGAATAGGTGTTCTTCAGACTGAGTAACGACGAAGAAGTTTTTAAAAAATATGGCATATGCTGAACTTTTATGAAAATCTAAGTTCTCCAGCCCAGATACTTGTCTTTACGACCAGTCTGCTGACATTTGCACTGTTCGGGTGCTTCTCATAGACTAACTCGAAGGTTTAGTTTTCTACTGATTTTTCCTCACTCAGTAGAAACGTAAGGCTTTGATTTGGTGCTCAGATGTCACAACTGATAGTACATTGCCCGTTAATGACGCGGATAGGGTTAGAAGCCCTGTCGGGTAGAAAGTTTTAACTTTTCACAAACGTTTATCGCAGGGTATGTTCCGCTAAAGAGTAAAAATACATTTCACTACGACTTGTGATTAGTGACTTAAATGTGACTTTCCTTAAAGCCAGCGATACACTCACAGAAGGGACTGCTGTAAGATCCAAGGAGATTGAAGAAAATCAGTGGGTAGAACCAGTAGCCTGAGGTAATCCTAATTGCAGGAACAGTAGAAATTGGTTATGCATCTTCTGAGTGTGTTCTGATGAAATTTTATGGGAGATAAGGAAGCAGGAATTTTCGGTAAAAGTGGATGATGAAGGGAAGTTGACTCGCCCGAGGTGCGATCGTTGAAGGTGCATAGGACACCAAATGGCGATAAAGAGAAAGAACTGGGTTTTAGAGGAGAGCAGCGCCGTAATGTTATGAAGGTGTTTGTAACGCAACAAGATGATATATGTTCCCGTGAAGCTCACACCAACTCGATTAGCAATGGGCTACCAACTACTCGAAAGCTTTAAAATAACTAATAGTCCCACACATATATCCTCCATCTGTTCTACGATCGCCCAGTGACATAAAAATGAGAATATTTTCGTCGATGGTCCTATGACACTTGCAGATACACAATACAGTGAAATATCCACCTACTACAAAATTAGTCTCCTCTCGAGGACGGCCGCTAAATTTTTGTGTTTTAAGTTTTCATTGTCCTGGGAACTTAGACCTACTGACTTTTGTACAGGTTCCATTCGAAAATAATCATGCGGTGTTGAAACCAGCCAAGTATTAATTAAATTATAATTCAAGTAACTGTGGAAGAATGTATGTTGTATTCATGTACTGTATGGTTGCTGATCTAGCATGATATTCACGTAAATGTGACCTTAATACTGCTTTGTGCTCCTCGTGTTGTTACTTTAACGTGAACCCAGTGAAGTTCAGTCACGTACTGTATCTGACTCTACGCAGGACACTGAGTACATGCACATTGGTGCAAAAGACGGCCTGAACTACTAATCTTTACAGAATACTTTCTGTGATGTGAGTAAACCCAAATAGAATAGCTGATTGGTAGTTCCCAAACGTTCGGCAGCCGTGTAATTGGAACTTCTTTTTTCATGTGCAGTTACTAATTTCCATCGCGAAGTATAAGTTTAGTGATTTAAGTGCAACTACTGGTGTGGGTGATTGCAAAAAGGAAGTTAGGGAACAATATAGTGTTTATGTTGTTGTTCGTGTAGAGAGAGAGAGAAAGAGAGAGAGAGAGAGAGAAGGGGAGGGTAAAACGCTGTGCTGGTAACGCGAAATAACACCAAAGGGGATCGTTACGCACTGTCGCTGCATCCGAGAGAATCTGCCATTCCCTCCAATTCGCTCTTGAGTTGCCCGACATTACAGCCAAAACATGAAGATGGAAGTTGCAACAATTCACCCCTCATCCGAATGGCGTCTTTACCAGACAGCGCAAACGTAGCGAGACGGTGACTAGGGCCGACTTTCTACTTCAGACGTCCCGTGTCACAGCCCGCTTACCTGGGAGAACTAATAACAGGCCGCCCACAGTTGAAAACCAGACTTGAATCTCCACGCATCTTTTCTATGTCAGATTTCAGTACACAGTCCGTACTGTTTGTCATATATGATCTGTGCAATATCATTAAGTTAAGGAATAACAGTAAATATCTGGGTTATTGTCAATAGGAAAACAAAATCATTTTAGGTTTATATTTATTAACACAAAATCGACATGCTCTGAAAACTACTGCAGCAGAGAGGTAATACGAGGTGCATTCAAGTTCTAAGGCCTCCAATTTTTTTTCTCCGGACTGGAAAGAGATAGAAACATGTGCGTTGTTTTAAAATGAGGCCGCGTTCATTGTCAATACGTCCCAGAGACGGCAGCACCGTATGGCAGATGGAATTTTGCCGCCAGCGGCGAGAATGAGAACTGTTTTAAATACTTAAAATGGCGACGTTTTCCTTACTTGAACAGCGTGCAATCATTCGTTTTCTGAATTTGCGTGGTGTGAAACCAATTGAAATTCATCGATAGTTGAAGGAGACATGTGGTGACAGAGTTATGGATGTGTCGAAAGTGCGTTCGTGGGTGCGACAGTTTAATGAAGGCAGAACATCGTGTGACAACAAACCGAAACAACCTTGAGCTCGCACAAGCCGGTCTGACGACATGATCGAGAAAGTGGAGAGAATTGTTTTGGGGGATCGCCGAATGACTGTTGAACAGATCGCCTCCAGAGTTGGCATTTCTGTGGGTTCTGTGCACACAATCCTGCATGACGACCTGAAAATGCGAAAAGTGTCATCCAGGTGGGTGCCACGAATGCTGACGGACGACCACATGGCTGCCCGTGTGGCATGTTGCCGAGCAATGTTGACGTGCAACGACAGCATGAATGGGACTTTCTTTTCGTCGGTTATGACAATGGATGAGACGTGGATGCCATTTTTCAATCCAGAAACAAAGCGCCAGTCAGCTCAATGGAAGTACACAGATTCACCGCCACCACAAAAATTTCGGGTAACCGCCAGTGCTGAAGAAATGGTGGTGTCCATGTTCTGGGACAGCGAAGGCGTAATCCTTACCCATTGCGTTCCAAAGGGCACTACAGTAACAGGTGCATCCTACGAAAATGTTTTGAAGAACAAATTCCTTCCTGCACTGCAACAAAAACGTCCGGGAAGGGCTGCGCGTGTGCTGTTTCACCAAGACAACGCATCCGCACATCGAGCTAACGTTACGCAACAGTTTCTTCGTGATAACAACTTTGAAGTGATTCCTCATGCTATCTACTCACCTGACCTGGTTCCTAGCGACTTTTGGCTTTTTCCAACAATGAAAGACACTCTCCGTGGCCGCACATTCACCAGCCGTGCTGCTATTGCCTCAGCGATTTTCCAGTGGTCAAAACAGACTCCTAAAGAAGCCTCCGCCGCTGCCATGGAATCATGGCGTCAGCGTTGTGAAAAATGTGTACGTCTGCAGGGCGATTACGTCGAGAAGTAACGCCAGTTTCATCGATTTCGGGTGAGTAGTTAATTAGAAAAAAAATCGGAGGCCTTAGAACTTGAATGCACCTCGTACTTTCATTGAACTTTTCAAAAATTAAAAAAAAACGGGAAATGCGCAATCTTTCGTTCACCTACGCCTAAGAGTACGCAAAACATGCCCAGAGAGTTCGCATTTAGTAAATGTCACAAATGAACGTTATATCACTCTCAAACGAAGAGCACTGTTCGTACCACCATCTCCCACACCCAACGCACTGGATCCAGTCCTCCGGAAATGCCAAAATTTATGTTCTCTACTCACAGCTTTCAGTGTTTTCCTTAAAGTAGAATCCCTCGTACCAAGAGCAGCGGCAACTTTAGTTCACTGTCTCCATTTTCAGTTCGTTGCCTGGCTTCGTTGAGCAGCTCTTCAGTTTAGATGAGCTTCCTGTCCAATTTTCGTACTTAATTTGAAGTCTTTCAGAATCAAAACCTATCCTTTTGACTTCACAACGCAAATTTGTAGCTGTACCCGAAATAGAGAACGAACGAGGTGGCACAGAGGTTAGCACACTGGACTCGCAATCGGAAGGACGACGGTTCAAACCCGCGTCCGGCTACCTTGATTTGGGTTTTCCGTGATTTACCTAAACTGCTTCATGCAAATGCCGGGATGGTTTCTTTGAAACGGTACGGTCGACTTCCTCCCCCATCCTTCCCTAATCCAATGGGACCGATGACCTCTCTGTTTGGTACCCTCCCCAAAACAACCAACGAACCCTAAAGAGAATGCACACATTCGTTGGGGACGTTACACTCTTTGGGGACGTTATCTGCGCGCTCCTTTGTACAGGCTCTAGCGCCTAGAACCGCACGGCCACTCTGGCCGGCGATAATCCACGAAGAATATGCATGCCGAAAGTCTTGTGCTTCCATAATCTAGCGAAAGGCCACGTGTGTCAAGCCCAAACATTTAATCTTACCACTCCTACAGTTCGCGATAAGCGAAAATGTGTTTAGGAGCTAATTACATGTATGTTTTCGACAGCCCTCTGTAAGCGAAAGCGTTTGTGAAGCAAGTTCCTTTAATTTTTACATTTGGACCATTGGCGTAAACTCGTCAAGAGATGTATAAATTTCGTATTCTGATACGCTGACCGAGTGAGGTGGTGCAGTGGCTAGCACACTGGACTCGCATTCGGGAGGACGACGGTTCGAACCCGTCTCTGGCCATCCTGATTTAGGTTTTCCGTGGTTTCCCTAAATCGTTTCAGGCAAATGATAGGATGGTTCCTTTGAAAGGGCAGGGCCGATTTCCTTCCTAATCCTTCCATAATCCGAGCTTGTACTCCGTCTCTAATGACCTCGTTGTCGACGGGACGTTAAACACTAATCTCCTCCTCCTCTTATACGCTGACTGAATCGCTGTTTGAACTAAAAATAAAGGTGAATGATAAAAAACCTGATTAGGCGGAGGGTAAGATGACGACAGTTAACATTTTTCACGAATTCCTAATCTTCCTGGGCCAATTAATAAGCTCCTCAGATTTTTAAACGTTAATTTTTTGGCATGAAATGAAATGAGCGTATGACATCGTTGGCCGGGAGGCCCCTATTCGGCGATGTTCGGCCGCCAAGTGCAAGTCTTATTTCATTCGACGCCACATTGGGCGACTTGCGCGCGCCGGTGATGAGGATGAAGTTATGGTGAGGACAACACAACACGCAGTCCACGAGCGGAGTAAATCTCCAGCCCGCTCTGGAATCGAACCCGGGCCGTCTTGCATGGGAGGCGACCACGTTACCTCCCGGCTAAGCAGGCGCACATTTTTTGGCATTTTTATTACGTTTTACTTGAAGTATCAGGTACAAACACAATTCTGCGCATGTGATTATGCTATTGATTCTAATACAAACGAGTCACCTTCTAGTCTGCTTTTACGAGCAATTCCTTCACCTGAAACATGAATGACTTCTAGTCCTCGGAAATTTTTGAGTGCACAAGGCGAAAAAAATTAGGAGACCCAAGAAGAAATTATGTTTGATACGTCTCGATGGCATTCCGATGAAAGAAGTTCTCAGTATCTCAGTTAATTCAAATAAGCAAAACGAAAAAGCCGAGAAATGCAGCAGCGAAAGTTGAGAAAAACTAAAGGCACCAAAATTAAGTTCCCGAAAGTGTTGATTCATGTTAAAAGAAGACGTCGAAGCTGGAACTCAATTGTGTATCGCCAGAAGATTCAGATTTCATTGACCTAAATACCCTGATACAGTACAGACCGAAAAACTTTAATGATAGATACTATGCATTGTTTAGAGTGAACAAAAGAAAACTGTCTTACATTCAGTCAAGTGCCCCTTCCACACGTATCGTCTGGGATGAAATTCAAACCCACTGCCGCCCATGAAAATAGATTTTCGACACGTTTTATGATTGTATATCAAAAGTTTTTTGAGTATAGGATTTTATAACACGAGTGTTGCATTCGGTTCATAGCTGAAACTTCCTGGCAGATTAAAACTGTGTGCCGGATCGAGACTCGAACTCGGGACCTTTGCCTTTCGCGGGCAAGTGCTCTACCACACTTGAGCACTTGCTCACGAAAGGCAAAGGTCCCGAGTTCGAGTCTCGGTCCGGCACACAGTTTTAATCTGCCAGGAAGTTTCATATCAGCGCACACTCCGCTGCAGAGTGAAAATCTCATTCCGGTTCATAGCTGTTTCCAGCGGTGGATACTAGCGGTGCATTATCCAAGTTTTTAATCCTTCCAACTGACCACTTACTTGTGCCCAGTTGCCTCAATCACAAAAATTTAGAATAGCTGAAAAATTAGCATAATTTATTTTGCAGTAGATCGTTGGCTTAGTTTTTCATCTTACCCGACTTTGTTCGCCATCGTACATGCACTTTGGAGTGAGATGATGGAAATGACTTTTATGTAGGAAATGAACTTTTTAGACTCAAACTTGGGAAATGATTTTTTTTTTAAATATTGTAAGTGAGAGAATTCTAAGACGATACTGCCAAAAATAAAGCCCCTCCAAAAAAATTTAGATCAGAAAAAGTTTCCAAACCTGAAGTTCGTCATCAGGTACGTCTTTTCCCCACGTTAACGACACAGGCAGTACACAGAAATGTGTAGTCCCCCTGAAATAACATCACAATCATGTCCAGCGATCAGAAGTCCGCGAATATACAGCTGTGTCTTAGTACTCATATTTAGTGAAGACAGATTAAGCTTCTTGGCTGTGATATCCTACCCAGTTTTATGACGGCATGATAATGGCGAAGAAATAGTTAGAAACTTCCGTCTCTGATATTCTTCGAAAATTCAGCTTTCTTCAGCAGTTTGTGTACGAATTAACCGAGTGTAGTGCATAAAAAGAATTGCGACCCTCCATGAACAGTTTAACAGTATACCATGGTTGCTTCGTGGTCCTGACTGGGGATATCTAGCAAGCGCTGTCAAAAGCCCTCTCCGAATCACACTGACTACCGACATATAAAAAATTTGAAGTTGCACTCGTAGCTACCACAAGTAATATGATCGTACAAAATAAACGAGACAGCCCTCGTTACTAAGAAATTATTTGTTGTGGAGGGTTAGTACACGACCTTATTCGTACTGATTGTGTCCTTGTGCTGTGCCAAGACTAATCAAAATCAGTGGCGTTGGACCAGCAGATTATTAAAAACGTGCTTTTCCTCTCCCTAAAGAAAAAGCTCCGTTACAGCTTAACGGAAAATGACATGCAGAAATGTTTTGAAAAGGGAAAGGTAAGAGTATAGATATCGGTGGCCTAAAGTCTGTTCTAAGTCGTAGGAGACACCCCACAAACTGGGAATTTTTTTTTTTTTTTTTTTTTTTTTTTTTTTTTTTTTTTTTTTTTTTTTTTTAAATGTCGAACCCTGTCCACAACATATCTCAGCGGAACGCAATAACACATCTGCAGTAAACTGCTCGTCCACTGCCGATGGGTTGATTTTAATGCCTCTTCTGGGCACCAAATCGCTCATTGCGTGTACAACACTGGAAACTCGTAGCTGTGACGTACGGTACTTAGTCGTTTCGAGCTGTCAGTCTAATTCGAGCGTGACTCAAACCACGAGGGCGTGGTGAAAAGTAATGTCTCCGAATTTTTAATGTGAAAACTCTTAATTTTTTAAAAATTATACAAGCGTTATTAACATTCTATATTTTTATTCTTCATGTCTACTTATTTTGCCCTCTGTTGCTAGAGGGCTCTGAACCGTAGCGTGTGACATAGCGGTGTGTAACGTAACTCTGCCGGTGCGTGAGAAACACTGTACTGTAATCGAGTTTCGAATTCGAAGAGTTCGTTCACACATGGAGCAGCCTCTCCTTCTGCATAACAGTGCCAGGTCACACACGAGCGCTGCAACATCTGCAACAAACAGATGCGTTGGGTTCACTATCATCGTCGACGTCTTCACTTTGATAGTGATGAACCGGTGCAAACAGAGGTGAGGTTGTGGCTCCAGCAAAGTCAAACATTCTACAGTGACGGTATCAACAAACTGGTCTCTCGTTAGGAGAAATGTGTTCGTCGCCAGGGTGACTATGTTGAGAAATAAATATGTAGACATAAAGATTAAAGATGTGGAATGTTAGTAACGTTTGTTTTATTTAAGTTCAGAGGCTTTACTTTTCAATATGCCCTCGTACATGACGTCATGGATCATGGTTATCAGTGAAGGACTGTTTAAACAACCAGAGGTTCCCAATATGTTTCAGGTGTTTCTATTACTACAAAGTGACAATTTTTGCCATACTCAATCAACTCATATACTCTTTAACTGGTCTTGTACGCGTAGGAGAAAGTGAATGAGCAAGATAGGTACGAGAACCTGAGTGGACAGTGGATGTGTAGGTGAGAGGTACCAGCAGTAAAGACACCTAATCGGACCATGAGGCTGAGTTCGTAGTAGTGCCCGTAGAATATAAGAGTCATCGTTTGACATACAATGTTGATCTTTCAGGAATTTTCTGTAACAAACATCTTTGTGTTTACAGAATATAGAGTGAGGCTTCTGAGAGTGCTTTTTCTGTTGCTATTGCCAATCTGCTCTAGAAACTAGCCAAGAAATCTACCACACAAACCGAAGAGGTTCAGGATGGGAATCCACTTCATTGGAACTTTTTCGGTACTCACAAAGCATGCTGGAATGTTAAAAATATGTGTTTATTGCAAAGAAGAAGAGGACAAGGAGTGGAAAAAGTAAGAAATTACTTTCGCCAAAATCCTGTGTTCGGAACATATCTGAAGATACAATCCCCGAGACGATGTGGTTGTAATTACTTTTACCCAGTATTACATAATCATCATATTAAACGATGTTCATTCCACTCTCCGTTTCGAACCATCCAGCAGCCACAGTAACTCTACAAACATCCACCATTAGCTGAACAGACGATGATATTGTCTCCCGTCAATACGTTTTGCAAGTTTCGCTAGTGTCTAATGACTTTCCTGTCTACCATAGGATAGTCATAAGAAGGAGCTTATGGGCGATTACGGGGTACAGTCATAAGAGAAATAAAAAAATAAAACAACGAGTAACTATTACAAATGTTTCACTCGTGTAAACTGTTTTTATTTAATGTTCACGGAAAGTCACTTCGTTCTAATACTCAAAATTGACAAGAATACTACTTCTCAGTCAAGAGTGGATGTCTCACTAATAAGACGTACACTTCCTTGGGTGTGCCTTTACAGTCGCTTGAGAATACTAGTTATTCGAAGTCAGGCTACCCACGCGGCTGCACCTACATCGTTAATTGTCCGTGAATGCCGATTGCACGGCGAGATGTGTTTGAGGTTGGGCAACGGTAAACATCCCATAGATTATGTATAGAGCAGCCTCCGCAAACAGCTAGTGACCTCGATTCTAGACTGATCTGTACAAAATTTTGTAAAAATTCTAAATCTGAGCAGTATTGAGCTTCATCAGTCTTCCTTATTAACTCTCTTGCCTCGGCTTTTCCCCACTTCTGTTCAATTAATTATTAACTTTCAAGATTCGATGGTAATAAGAGCAGAAACTGCTTAGAATGAACTGTACTTAGAGAATCTACTTACCGCTTCAGCTCATCGCGTTTTTGGAATGTCAGCGTCCCCACTATAAAATACGAAGTACCACACATAAAAGAGAACATCGTTACACGTTTTCATCTCTTCTCGCAGGTACGTTCCATGATTCAGCTGGAATAAACGATTCGGAAAGACATATTATTAGCACGCACACTTACAGTTTCCATGCTTAAACACACACTAGCCATCGTGCAATGGAAATTTTGGCCTTCATAGACTTTTTCCACTAGTCGCAATGGCATTCTACTTCTCAGACTTATTTATCTTTGGAACACGTGCCAAATGACATATCAGCTCTAGGATACGGTCATTGTGTAATTCATTGAGACATAGTTACAAGAATTTTCCTACGAATTTGAGGAAATCTTTGATTGTCGAAGAAAATAACGTGGCACTCTGTATCACTTGCAAGAGATTCTAAAGAAAACGATGAAAACAACAATATTGCTTGACAAGGGAAATTTTGTCTTCAGATAGAGCTTCTTAGAGGACTGTATTTCAGTGCCAATAATCACAAAACAGATTCCTATCCTTTCTTCGAATGTAGCTAGATTTTGCCTTCTTTCCTGCTCAGGATACTTCTTAGTAAGGGAAAATTCGACAGTCATCTCTGCGGCAAAGACCACTAATCGGTTGGAGTGTTAGTGATAAGGAATTTGTTCATATTGTACGAAGTTAGGCCAGCAAGGATATGGGACGTGGCAGCTCACAGTTGCATCCTAGACATTTTGCTAAATTAAATCCTCTCTCCAACGCTCTAAGAAGCGGGTAACATTTCCGGCGGGTTTCATCCTTCTTTTAACTCCATATATGGAGCTTGTTTCCAGAAGGTTCCAAATCCAAAAAATTCAAAAAATGACAGAGCTGGCAGCTCCTGCTAATAGGTTCCTCGATCAAACAAGTAAATTACCAAATCTCTTATACAAAGGTAGTCAAATCCAGCATTTTACACCAAGACATACCAAATCCCTTTGAACTTTCATAGCAAGAAGTATCAAATCCTCCTGCAGTGACCTATCTGAGTTACGTGACATCACCAACGCAGTCAGTCAATTTAAGTTTGTTATTGTGTTATTTCATGTAATATTCTTGTATTTTCTGTTTTGCTTATGGTGAATTCTTAAAATGAACCCTGATACATTCGATGAACATGTCAGTGTCCCTGAATCTACAGAAAAGCCAAGGAAACGTAAAAAATCTGTAAATATGTGGAAGTTGATTGTTTTGAAACACAAAAAACATAATGCTCCTGCAAGTGCAAGACCTCAAATCACGTCTAAATATAATGATAACTTTTGAAAAGTGCTATGCCTACGAGGTAACGAAAAATGTCCAAGTAAAAAGAAAACTATAAGCTACAAGATACAAGCTGCTATTCAGGGGAAGATCCCTGTTAGTAGATTTACATTCCTCAGAATTTTTAATGTTGGGAGAAGGAAGGTTGAGCTTGCAGCTGATGAGAAAATGAGTAGTGGGGCAGCAGTTTCTGGGAAAAGAGGTGTTACAAGGCTTTATGAAGATATGAAGAAACTACAGGCTGGAATTACAGCTCACATAACAGTTTTTAAATGCAGAGAACATCACTGGGGGAGAAGAAAGTCACCATTAAGAAAATACTTGCCTACAGAAATAACCACACGTAAGATATGGAATTTATTTTGCGAGAGGAGTGTTATTTGTTCATGAAGTATAATTTTTACACTTTTAAAATAATTTTTATGACAGAAAGTACCAAACCCAAAATTAAATTCGTATTAACTGTACACTACTAATGAAGAATACCTTAAATTTTTCTAAAAAATATTTGAGTGAGTTCCAGACGAAGTGTATATCAATTATGGTTTGCATACGAGAACTATTGTGGCTGTAGGGAATTTTTCTGTTCTGCACAAAAATCTGTCCAGTTGGATTTGGTACCTTTTGGGAACAATCTCCACATTTACTCATCTATAAGAACACAGGCGTTAACAGCCATCTGTAGCATACAGTTTCACTTATTCTGATCACTGACCGGAAGCGTGCCATGGCTGAAGCAGTATGTCACCACATAAGCCGGATACAGTCAATGGCAAACCATCTGCATTGAGAGCTCGCTGCCGGCCGCGGTGGTCTAGCGGTTCTAGGCGCTCAGTCCGGAACCGCGCGACTGCTACGGTTGCAGGTTCGAATCCTGCCTCGGGCATGGATGTGTGTGATGTCCTTAGGTTAGTTAGGTTAAAGAAGTTCTAAGTTCTAGGGGACTGATGACCACAGATGTTAAGTCCCATAGTGCTCAGAGCCCTTTGAACCATTTTTGAGAGCTCGCTCTAAATATAAATTTCTCGAAAAAAGGTTTTCACTACCTGCATATCTGAGAAGGTGATTGGGTTTAGAATCGAGGGTAACAGGGTACGAAGGAACTTCTTTCTTCGTCTTGTTCTTTGCCATTTTCCCGTTTCTCTATGGGGTCGGCATTGTTATAAGGGTCTTGGCAATGTTAGGGAGAGATGGTTGTTTGGATGTTCTGTCTGATGCCACCACCAGGAAATAAAAGAAAAAGCCTTGTGAAATAAAAGCAAAACAATCACCGATAAAAGACAGTCTATTCGGAACTGAACATCTATGAAGCCAAATTGTGCGGCTTGATAACATTCCGTTTCATGACGCTCCACCCCGTACAGTGTAACGTGCTTGGATCCTCCTGCCCTCATAGTGGGTGGGATGCTGCTGTCCAGTTCAGTCCAGTTGTCAGACGGCGACCCTCCTGAGGTGATACAGCGTGTGAGGAGCGTTCCTGTGACGACGCACAGCAAGTTCTACTGTCCAAAGCATACTTAGCCAGAGCGATGTCAGCAAATATGTTCGCCATTCCGTTCAGTTGGTTTCTGCCTCCTGGAGGAAGCTATTCAAGAAGTGGATGCAAGGTTCTCGAGAATTATTGTCTTGAAGGACCAACTCTATGTCGAAATGATAACTGTAGCGCTGGACAAAACGCTGAAGAATCCTATCCCGATACCGCACAGCCCTCAAATTACTAGCAACAGTAATACGTGGGACGTCCTTATTAATGTAAATTAAAGATTTTTCTCCTTAATAAATCCTTTTATACCATAGAGTGTAAGTTAGCCCTTACCATTTGCTTTTGTCGGACTGCAAGCAAATAGGTATCCTGAAGTATTCCAAGTACTGAAATGCCCTCTATATATAAAGTTTAGATCAATGAATAATATGATAAAGCTATCTGACAGCAAAGGTCATAGAGGAAAATCATTAATGAAGACTAGGGGTAATCTGTTAATGTGCACGGTAATAATAGTGGACGCTAATAGACATTTAACTGTCTTCAACAAGCTAAGTTCTGACAGTACACAATCTAACATTTACAACGTGTAAGTAACTGAGTCAAGTTACGTGCAGCGGGCGTGTTTGATCTGTATAGTAGCTTTCCGTTTCTAAAAATCTGAATATAAACAAACAAAAGGCATTCATGGTTTTGAGCAGTGATGAGCTGACAGCAACTTCTGCAGTCTCCAACTGTAAACTTACCTTCTGTTCTGAGAGTTCATGCAAAGAAAATAGTCGCATTGTATTGCTCACTGTGTTTATTGAAAGACGTGTTCAGGAAAATTGCTATCTTTTCTGCAGGCAGAATGAATATCATGTGGAATAGCTAGATACTGATTACAAAGTGAAATTCCGCCGAAAAAACATCATATTTTGAAACTAATGGCAAGAGATCACGAATAACGTTTAGAACCTTTCAGTAGAAAAAATGGGATTCCATTCAAAGCATAAAACATATGTGTATGTAACGAGTGGTACAAAGAATCACTACAAATTAAATAACTGAACAAAGGACAATCTATATGCATCTGAAAATGGTGAAGGAAGCTCATTAAAGGGGGATATGACAAGTTCAAATGCTCGAATTTTTGGATGCATTAACGGAAACTCGATTCTGAACAGTGCTGCGAGAGTCACCCACCTTACAAAGCCACGAACGTAATATGTCAACATAGAAAGCACTTTCTAAAGTTATGAAATTACTGGAAATATCGCCACTCCAAGCCTTGTAATACTAACTAGAAAATTGCCACATATTTATATCACGCTATATACGAGTGAACAACAGACTTTAACTTCAGTCCACTTAAATCTTACACTTAACTACGAAACATTTTATCACACCTGCCCATGCAAAGTCCTACCACCCAACTAATCTCTTCTTTGTCCATTCAAACACAATGTTCTCTAAGAACCATGCGCATTTTCCAATGGTAGCTGCAGCCACCTTGCGGAAGTGCTTACTCAACGCTCCTACTGATCGAGTCAAAGACATGCTTCCAGATATCAAGAACTGGTTACAGGGTACAACTTTTCAGAGTGTCTGCGGTTGAAGAACATGCGAAAGAATTTCAGTACCGAAATTTTTCTAAATGTGACAGACAACTTTCAAGAGGAATTCTTGAATAGAAATAATTAGTCATTCTTCTAGAAGAAAAACCTGTAAATCGTCAGCACGCATCCATATAAATGAGTTTTTATATGTTTTAGATATATAGTCGATACTGTTTATAGTGACATCGCTTTTGACGATGTATTGACTATAACAGCGAAATCTACACTCCTGGAAATGGAAAAAAGAACACATTGACACCGGTGTGTCAGACCCACCATACTTGCTCCGGACACTGCGAGAGGGCTGTACAAGCAATGATCACACGCACGGCACAGCGGACACACCAGGAACCGCGGTGTTGGCCGTCGAATGGCGCTAGCTGCGCAGCATTTGTGCACCGCCGCCGTCAGTGTCAGCCAGTTTGCCGTGGCATACGGAGCTCCATCGCAGTCTTTAACACTGGTAGCATGCCGCGACAGCGTGGACGTGAACCGTATGTGCAGTTGACGGACTTTGTGCGAGGGCGTATAGTGGGCATGCGGGAGGCCGGGTGGACGTACCGCCGAATTACTCAACACGTGGGGCGTGAGGTCTCCACAGTACATCGATGTTGTCGCCAGTGGTCGGCGGAAGGTGCACGTGCCCGTCGACCTGGGACCGGACCGGACCGCAGCGACGCACGGATGCACGCCAAGACCGTAGGATCCTACGCAGTGCCGTAGGGGACCGCACCGCCACTTCCCAGCAAATTAGGGACACTGTTGCTCCTGGGGTATCGGCGAGGACCATTCGCAACCGTCTCCATGAAGCTGGGCTACGGTCCCGCACACCGTTAGGCCGTCTTCCGATCACGCCCCAACATCGTGCAGCCCGCCTCCAGTGGTGTCGCGACAGGCGTGAATGGAGGGACGAATGGAGACGTGTCGTCTTCAGCGATGAGAGTCGCTTCTGCCTTGGTGCCAATGATGGTCGTATGCGTGTTTGGCGCCGTGCAGGTGAGCGCCACAATCAGGACTGCATACGACCGAGGCACACAGGGCCAACACCCGGCATCATGGTGTGGGGAGCGATCTCCTACACTGGCCGTACACCACTGGTGATCGTCGAGGGGACACTGAATAGTGCACGGTACATCCAAACCGTCATCGAACCCATCGTTCTACCATTCCTAGACCGGCAAGGGAACTTGCTGTTCCAACAGGACAATGCACGTCCGCATGTATCCCGTGCCACCCAACGTGCTCTAGAAGGTGTAAGTCAACTACCCTGGCCAGCAAGATCTCCGGATCTGTCCCCCATTGAGCATGTTTGGGACTGGATGAAGCGTCGTCTCACGCGGTCTGCACGTCCAGCACGAACGCTGGTCCAACTGAGGCGCCAGGTGGAAATGGCATGGCAAGCCGTTCCACAGGACTAAATCCAGCATCTCTACGATCGTCTCCATGGGAGAATAGCAGCCTGCATTGCTGCGAAAGGTGGATATACACTGTACTAGTGTCGACATTGTGCATGCTCTGTTGCCTGTGTCTATGTGCCTGTGGTTCTGTCAGTGTGATCATGTGATGTATCTGACCCCAGGAATGTGTCAATAAAGTTTCCCCTTCCTGGGACAATGAATTCACGGTGTTCTTATTTCAATTTCCAGGAGTGTAACTGTCTAAATCCTACATAAATGCTACATCTGAAAAGTCGCTTAGTACGACATCGCTTATTGCGACAAATCGTACAACGCGACGTACTTTTTATTACATTTTTGATAAAGATATCGGCTACAACGGCCAATGTTATTCTCTGTTTGTTACGTATTTGGAGATTACTGACAACAAAATAACGCTTATTTTCAAACTCTTGTTTTCTGCAGATGGCTGGTTTCAACTCAGTCGTTAAAACCAATGCATCGCCAAATATACTCGTAAAATGCGTACGCACATCTTAAATACAAAAAGTAAAGAAAGGTAACTGATTACCTTAAGTAGGACAGTATACTGTAGTATGCGTTACTGTATTGCATTTTAAAGTTAAATCAACTGCTTCAGAAACTAAACAAAACCGTCTTTGCTGTGACTGTAAAAAACCAGGAAATTAAACTGCAATATGTGTTATTTTTTTCAACATATAGAAGTGGGATACTAGCGTATTCGTTACGACGTTTTGAGGTTATATAAGCTAGATATTTCCAGTGTGTCAGGTAAAGCACATCACATTTGTACAAAATTTTAAAGAGAAATGTTCGAGAAAGTGTAGGCGTTCGTATAATTTATTATCTTTTCATTTTGCTACTGTTGATTAGCTTTTGTAATACAGCAACTGTAACGAAGTTGTGTCATTAATGTCTATTATACTATACAACACTTACAGTAAGTTTTAAACATTCTCAACGTTTTATCTCATTCATTGTCCAAGACCGTGTTCGACGTTATTGATCAATTTACGTTGTTGCTACTTCTTTCTTCAATTGTTGAAGGTTTTTACATTTTGCAGGCATTTGATTGCAGTACGAACTGCATGAACATAAGAGAAATTCTCCTTCAGTCCCTCTGCATCAATACTGTACTGTAAATACTGTAGGTGTACTGTATTTCTGCTATTTTTCTAAGTGTTATCCGTATGGTAGCCTAAAATCCACAGCTACAAATTTTTATCAAAAGCCGGACGCAGTGGCCGAGCGGTTCTAGGCGCTCCAGACCGGAGCCGCGCGACTACTACGGTTGCAGGTTCGAATCCTGCCTCGGGCATAGATGTGTGTGATGTCCTTAGGTTAGTTAGGTTTAAGTAGTTCTAAGTTCTAGGGACTAATGATCTCAGATGTTAAGTCCCATAGTGCTCAGAGCCATTTGAACCATTTTTTTTTTATCAAAAAACAAAGCTAAGACCCGGTTTGTGCGACTGTCAGCTATAACGACAGTAAACTGTCAGTCCCTTCGACATCGTCACAACCGGTCTCGACTGTATATATGTGTAATATGTTTGTTATGTTGACACGTTCCATCATAACGTTTGTCGTGAATATGGTCTATGGAACAAATAACTAACTAGAATGAAATTTTCACTCTACAGCGGAGTGTGCGCTGATATGAATCTTCCTGGCAGATCAAAACTTTGTGCCGGACCGAGACTCGAACTCGGGACCTTTGCCTTTCGCGGGCAAGTGCTCTACGACTGAGCTACCCAAGCACGACTCACGCCCCGTCCTCACAGCTTTAATTCCGCCAGTACCTCGTCTCCTACCTTCCAAACTTCACAGAAGCTCTCCTGCGAACCTCGCACTTGCCCGCCAAAGGCAAAGGTCCCGTGTTCGAGTCTCGGTCCGGTACACAGTTTTGATCTGCCAGGAAGTTTCAAATAACTAACTGTTCGCATGCACACTAAGGCGCCTGACGAGCTGTGGGCAGGTGGCGAGATGAAGCCGGAGCGGCGTTTCTTGTTGAGGCACGGCTGGGTGCGGCGTGGTTGCGGCTGCGGCTGCGGGCGCGGCTTCCTGCCGTTTCTAGAGCGCGCCGCTGCCGCTGCCGCTGCCGTCGCTGCCGCGCCCATTCAATACGACCGGCACCGGATACGGACTCGTCTCCAAGGGGTCTCAGCTACACGACGCGCAGTCCTGCCGCACTGACAACGCCTCTAGAGCGCATTTTGTTCCTTAAAAAACGGTACCTTTATTCGAACCTAATGTCCTCGTGAAGTTGTCCAGTCACACTGATGTGACCATCTGTCAAAAGCCTGAATAGCCACTTTTTGCAGTGCAGAACGCTGCGAGACGTGCAGAACAAGAGTCAGTGAGGTTATGGAAAGTACCGACAGGGATGTGGAGCTATGCCGACTTCGGTGTCATGGCCAGGTTGAGGATCCACGGAGGGTAAAGCGCGATCGAGGTGGTGCCGCAGGTTCTCGATTGAGGAGTTTGGCTGCAAGGAGGAAACGATAAACTCATCCTGAAGCCCTCCGAACCACTCACGTACACTGTGTGACACGTTGCATTGTCCTGCTGGTAGATACCGTAGTGCTGAGGAAAAACAAACGGCCTGTAGGGGTGAGCATTGTCCCTATGGACAGATTCATAATTGTGTTGAACCATTGTGCCTTCCAGAATGACGATATCACACAGAGAATGCCACGAAAGTATTCCTCAGACTATAACACTCCCTCTCTGGCTTGGATCCTTCCGACGATTATTGCAGGGTGTTCGCGTTCAGAATTTCACGCCGTACACTCCAACGGACATAAAACGTCATGCATCTGAAAAGATCATCTGTCGCCACTCAGTGGACATCTATTTGCGGTATTGGGGCACAAATTCCAGCCTTTGTCACCGATGAACAGCAATCAGCATGGGTGCACGAACCAGGTGCCTGCTGCAGAGGCCCATACGCAACAACATTCGCTGAATGGTCGTTAAGGAGACATTGCTGTTAGTCCCTTGATTCATCTGGGCGGTCAGTTGCTTAATTGCTGCATGTCTATTCGCCAGTACACATCTCCGCAGCTGTCGTTTATCCCTGTCATGTATGGACCACGGTACACCACAGCTGCCCTGGTGCCGCTTATGGATAGCGCCATTTTTCCATGCACGCTGTACTTTAACCACAGCAGCTCGCGAACAGTTTACAAACTTAGACGTTTCGGAAATACTTCCCCCCTTGATCCGAAAGCCAGTGATAACGCCCTTTTGAACGTCAGAGAAATTGACCGTGTCCACATTACGAGAACGACTGCGCTGTTTTCCGCATTCCCCGACACGTTTTATATACCCTCCACTGCTAGTGCTGCCACCTGCCGTTTGTGAGTGTTTATTGCACATTTGACGTCGAACACAAGTGATGGTCACATTAATCTGACTGAATCATGTAGATATTAGTATGAGTGGCACTGAGAACCAGCTGAAATCTCTGAAAATGAACATGGCCTGAAGGCCCTATGTAGTCCCTGTCGGATTTTATATTGCATTTGCGATTGAGTTGGCCAGTCTCTGATCTGTAATATAAGGGAGAGTGCTGTACCTTGGGATAGCCGGCCGCGGTGGTCTAGCGGTTCAGGCGCTCAGTCCGGAACCGCGGGACTGCTACGGTCGCAGGTTCGAATCCTGCCTCGGGCATGGATGTGTGTGGTGTCTTTAGGTTAGTTAGGTTTAAGTAGTTCTAAGTTCTAGGGGACTGATGACCACAGATGTTAAGTCGCATAGTGCTCAGAGCCATTTGAACCATTTTGAACCTTGGGATACTTTTCAGACTTTGACTTCTAGCCAACCCTCTAATCGAAATTTAATAAAGTTTAATATGTTTTCTTACTGTCTTTTTAAACGATGGCATTCACTTTTTATGTGCTGCAGTCTTTCTCTGAAATTACAAAAATTACTTTGGAAAAATAAGGTTTTACCAAATGTTGCGGCACCACCAGTTAGGATGGGAAAATGTTAGTTTCAGTGCAATATTCCTGAGGGCACAATTTGCAGCCAGGCATGGGCCTGTTGACATAAGTTACGCTACCAGCGGTTGCGAAGTAGAATGGAGGCCACAGGGCCGTAGACCCACTGAAAAAAGTAAACGCAGCGGTCTGCGTGGCGCAGGTTACAGGCAGAAGGGGACCACTGGCACAAGCCAGGTGTTATGGGTACATGACTCGGAGCGGCGCGTTAGCAAGACAGAGGTGCACAGGCGCGTATAAATAGGCGCCGGTTCACTAACGAGGCATTCAAGTGTAACAGCTCTCCTGGATGGCGGGGCGTGTCACACCACCAGCTACACGTAGCAGCAGATGGGGCGCCAGCGTTCCAGTCTGCGGCAGGTCGCTGGTTCGACCCTCTGAGGTCAACGTGGGGTCCACAACCAGCCAGCAGCGGGCCATGCCACGACTCGCTACTGTGGGCAACCATGTTGGCTTCCAACACATGCCGGAGGCATCCCAAACCGAGGGCCGCAGATTCCGACACCGGATCGCGGGCACTTGTTGTTGCCACGATCTTAGCCACGCCGGCGAGGAAGCACGCCGCGGGCCATCTTCTACATCTACATCTACATCTACATCTACATCCATACTCCGCAAGCCACCTGACGGTGTTTGGCGGAGGGTACCTTGAGTACCTCTATCGGTTCTCCCTTCTATTCCAGTCTCGTATTGTTCGTGGAAAGAAGGATTGTCGGTATGCCTCTGTGTGGGCTCTGATCCCTCTGATTTTATCCTCATGGTCTCTTCGCGAGATATACGTAGGAGGGAGCAATATACTGCTTGACTCTTCGGTGAAGGTATGTTCTCGAAACTTTGACAAAAGCCCGTACCGAGCTACTGAGCGTCTCTCCTGCAGAGTCTTCCACTGGAATTTATCTATCATCTCCGTAACGCTTTCGCGATTACTAAATGATCCTGTAACGAAGCGCGCTGCTCTCCGTTGGATCTTCTCTATATCTTCTATCAACCCTATCCGGTACGGATCCCACACTGCTGAGCAGTATTCAAGCAGTGGGCGAACAAGCATACTGTAACCTACTTCCTTTGTTTTCGGATTGCATTTCCTTAGGATTCTTCCAATGAATCTCAGTCTGGCATTTGCTTTACCGACGATCAACATTATATGATCATTCCATTTTAAATCACTCCTAATGCATACTCCCAGATAATTTATGGTATTAACTGCTTCCAGTTGCTGACCTGCTATTTTGTAGCTAAATGATAAAGGATCTATCTTTCTGTGTATTCGCAGCACATTACACTTGTCTACATTGAGATTCAATTGCCATTCCCTGCACCATGCGTCAATTCGCCGCAGATCCTCCTGCATTTCAGTACAATTTTCCATTGTTACAACCTCTCGATACACCACAGCATCATCCGCAAAAAGCCTCAGTGAACTTCCGATGTCATCCACAAGGTCATTTATGTATATTGTGAATAGCAACGGTCCTATGACACTCCCCTGCGGCACACCTGAAATCACTCTTACTTCGGAAGACTTCTCTCCATTGAGAATGACATGCTGCGTCCTGTTATCTAGGAACTCCTCAATTCAATCACACAATTGGTCTGATAGTCCATATGCTCTTACTTTGTTCATTAAACGACTGTGGGGAACTGTATCGAACGCCTTGCGGAAGTCAAGAAACACGGCATCTACCTGTGAACCCGTGTCTATGGCCCTCTGAGTCTCGTGGACGAATAGCGCGAGCTGGGTTTCACATGACCGTCTTTTTCGAAACCCATGCTGATTCCTACAGAGTAGATTTCTAGTCTCCAGAAAAGTCATTATACTCGAACACAATACGTGTTCCTAAATTCTACAACTGATCGACGTTAGAGATATAGGTCTATAGTTCTGCACATCTGCTCGACGTCCCTTCTTGAAAACGGGGATGACCTGTGCCCTTTTCCAATCCTTTGGAACGCTACGCTCTTCTAGAGACCTACGGTACACCGCTGCAAGAAGGGGGCAGCACTGAGGCGGCAGGGATGGAGACCGCTGACTTGACTGCCGGTGCATCCTGACGTCGTCACAACTCCGTGGCCATACAAGGCCGACACACAGCAGGGCGTTGTACGGGTCACTGAGGCAGCCATTCCACGCCAAACCATTTCACAGACAGCGAAGTGGTGTCCACAGCATTGCGAGACCAGGTGACGGAGACCGAAAGGAATGGTGGCACTGTAGCTGGAAATAATAAATCACTTGGGAAACTTGGATGAGTTTTAATACGGTGCACCCTGACTGTTTCCATCCTCGTGCAACACTCCTCTGCATTTGGCAGTGACATCTACACAAATTTGAAAAAATGTTCCACGGTATAATACAATTATGTTCCTAGGAATAAATATCGTTTTCAAAATTAAAGGCATCGCAATCGAGAAAAATCTTGACAATACTGTACACAGTGGAAAAAAAGCGCAACTTCCTCAAGGACAAGGCCATTTTATTGAAATGTGGTGGGGTAGGTAGTTCACCATTATAGGAGTCTATGGCAACAAATTCATACCATGTGAAACACGCATGTCACATTAAAGAGTGCCTAAATAGTCGCATTAATAAACGGTATTCGCTCCTCTGGCGGCAACACAGACATGTATTCATGCATGCAGACGATAGTAGAGGTGTCGGGCGGCCTTCTGTGATAGTGTCCTAAGCATCTTGTACCTCTTGTTGCAGTTCTGCAATTGTTCTTGCAGGCTTTGGAGAAGGAGTATGTTCCCGCTCCACCATGTCCCATACGTGTCAAATTTGCGAGAGGTCTGGTGATCTTGCTGGCCAGAGTAGATGTTATAAACGACGACAAACATGTTGCATTGCAGCAGCCATATGTGGACGTGCACTGTCCTGCCGAAAAAGCGCATCTATTTCCTGTTGCGGCGGTCGGCGGAATGGGAATTGGTCTGCAAATGCTTCTGCTCGCTGGTTCTCGTCATCCAAGTCGGGGAAGATATCCTACCCTTTCTACCGCCAGACACGTACTCTTCAAATGGTTCAGATGGCTCTGAGCACTATGGGACTTAACATCTATGGTCATCAGTCCCCTAGAACTTAGAACTACTGAAACCTAACTAACCTAAGGACATCACACAACACCCAGTCATCGCGAGGCAGAGAAAATCCCTGACCCCGCCGGGAATCTAACCCGGGAACCCGGGAGACACGTACTCTCAACACCTGTTAAATTGCATAAATACAATACTCTCGATGTTAACCAGGGTACAGTCTAGGAGGCTGAAGTCAGATGACAAATCGAATGCATGTGTTAAGTTCCTTAAAATTCACAAGCCTTTATTCATAACTGAATACAGTTCACCGGTGGTATCTTCCAAAGAGTTGCGTGCCGCTTTAATTATTGCTCGAGCCCCCCAACAGCGATAGTGAACACGCTATAAATTTTAATAAAAGTGGTTGAATGCTGAAGAACATCGATAGATATTTAACAAATCGACCAGTTCGCTAAAACGTGGCCTAACCCCCATGATCTAAAGTTCACTTGACACTAGCGCGAATTCCTAAGTATCGGAACCCCACAAGATATTCAGAGTCCTGACTGGTTTAAACACAGTGAAAGTCCAGTGACACTGGCTCAGAATCAGTCACCTAAACGTGATAAAAATAATCAGATTCCAACCTCACCGTATAAGAAACTAAGTCCCACTGGTGTTCCAAAACACAGTTGTAAATGCTCAAAAATAAACAGAGTCCCACAGTAGCGCTTCAGCGGCTAAGTGTGGCGGCACTCGAATGGAAACAGAGTCCCACAGCTACGATTTTGCAGCAAAAACCCATTTGCTTGCAAAAACAGTCATCAAAGGACACAGCGTGTGAAAAACGCAAGTCCCTACTGTGTTCCACACCGAATTATACAAGGATGTCAGTCGTTGCGTTTCTACGAGACGTTTAAAATGAGCACCCGCTCTACCCTGTACCTGCACTGTTTCCAAAAGTTATAAATTATTTAGTAAACTGCACGTGCTGCAGATTTGTTTATTTAATATCTTTCGATGTAAAATTCGTATAAATCGTAGCACCATTTCAACTGATCTACATCTACATCTACATTAATACTCCGCAAGCCACCCAACGGTGTGTGGCGGAGGGCACTTTACGTGCCACTGTCATTACCTCCATTTCCTGTTCCAGTCGCGTATGGTTCGCGGGAAGAACGACTGTCTGAAAGCCTCCGTGCGCGCTCTAATCTCTCTAATTTTACATTCGTGATCTCCTCGGGAGGTATAAGTAGCGGGAAGCAATATATTCGATACCTCATCCAGAAACGCACCCTTTCGAAACCTGGCGAGCAAGCTACACCGCGATGCAGAGCGCCTCTCTTGCAGAGTCTGCCACTTGAGTTTATTAAACATCTCCGTAACGCTATCACGGTTACCAAATAACCCTGTGACGAAACGCGCCGCTCTTCTTTGGATCTTCTCTATCTCCTCCGTCAACCCGATCTGGTACGGATCCCACACTGATGAGCAATACTCAAGTATAGGTCGAACGAGTGTTTTGTAAGCCACCTCTTTTGTTGATGGACTACATTTTCTAAGGACTCTCCCAATGAATCTCAACCTGGTACCCGCCTTACCAACAATTAATTTTATATGATCATTCCACTTCAAATCGCTCCGCACGCATACTCCCAGATATTTTACAGAAGTAACTGCTACCAGTGTCTGTTCCGTTATCATATAATCATACAATAAAGGATCCTTCAATAAAGGATCTTTCTTTCGTTCCAAACTCCTCTTTCATTTGCCCTGTCGTACTTTGTCGTACTAATTTGCGTTTACGTGTAATCAATGCAAACGTGGATAAAGCAGAGTCCTGAAGCCGTGCGCTGGAACGGAGTAAACCCACGTGACGTCACATAACCGTTAGCCTCTTGGAACTGACAGGTCCAGGTGGAGCGATCTGCTGCTGACCGCTCGCTCGCCGCCGTCTTCCTCCGCCGGCCTCACCGGCCGCAGTATGCATGCGCTATGCGCAACCCGCGATAAAACTTCTCTCTCCAAATGACAACAAATGGCTGTCGTGTCACACTGTCGAAGAAATGGCAGTAGCCAGGGGAATAACAACCTGTGCAGCGTAGCGGACACTGGTTACTTTACACAGCAGAAACACAAAATGTGACCACGGGTTGTAACTGATGGTCCCCAATCCCATGACGCATGTGTTTCGTGGGCGAATGCTCTCTGGCATAGGCCGCTCGCTAAGTCTACGCCATACACGTGTTCGCACATCATTCGCAAACAGACGGAACGTGTTCTCATCATCGAAGACAGCAGAGCGCCCTTCCATTCTCTAAGCAACTCTTTCATTGGTGGTCTCGTGTTGTCAATGGTAGACTGGCCAGAGGCACATGGGATCTTAGTCTTGCTGCAAGCAGACATTTCCTAATGGTCCTTGGTGACACATCAAATAGCTCCCTTGGATGATGTTCGATCGGCAACTGCTGTTCTCACAATGCGTCGATCTTGATGTGCGTCTGTATTATGTAGACGTCTTGAACCAGGTCTACTGGTGTGCGACTGTTCCACAGAGCACTGCTGAAAGCAGCGACACACTCCCAATACATTGTGTCCAACACTTGCAGCTATCCGTTGACATGTCCATGCAGCTTACCACTGGCCAACAACGCGACTTTTGTTCAAACGGCTGAAGTTAATCTACAGGATTAAGTACTCGTCAGCAGGGCATATTTGTATCCTAGAGTGAATGCTGCACACACTGTCCATCTCTCAACTCAGCACAGTTGAGTCAAAATTCAGTGAATTCGAAAGTAAAATTCTATGTACCGACTTGACAGAAAATCCTAGGAAGTTCTGGACTTACGTTAAATCAGTAAGTGGCTCGAAACAGCATATCCAGATGATGATGGCATTGAAACAGAGGATGACACGCGTAAAACTGAAATACTAAACACCTTTTTCCAAAGCTGTTTCACAGAGGAAGACCGCACTGCAGTTCCTTCTCTAAATCCTCGCACAAACGAAAAAATGGCTGACATCGAAATAAATGTCCAAGGAATAGAAAAGCAACTGGAATCACTCAACAGAGGAAAGTCCACTGGACCTGACGGGATACCAATTCGACTCTACACAGAGTACACGAAAGAACTTGCCCCCCTTCTAACAGCCGTGTACCGCAAGTCTCTAGAGGAACGGAAGGTTCCAAATGATTGGCAAAGAGCACAGGTAGTCCCAGTCTTCAAGAAGGGTCGTCGAGCAGATGCGCAAAACTATAGACCTATATCTCTGACGTCGATCTGTTGTAGAATTTTAGAACATGTTTCTTGCTCGCGTATCATGTCGTTTTTGGAAACCCAGAATCTACTTTGTAGCAATCAACATGGATTCCGGAAACAGCGATCGTGTGAGACCCAATTCGCTTTATTTGTTCATGAGACCCAGAAAATATTAGATACAGGCTCCCAGGTAGATGCTATTTTCCTTGATTTCCGGAAGGCGTTCGATACAGTTCCGCACTGTCGCCTGATAAACAAAGTAAGAGCCTACGGAATATCAGACCAGCTGTGTGGCTGGATTGAAGAGTTTTTAGCAAACAGAACACAGCATGTTGTTATCAATGGAGAGACGTCTACAGACGTTAAGGTGACCTCTGGTGTGCCACAGGGGAGTGTTATGGGACCATTGCTTTTCACAATATATATAAATGACCTAGTAGATAGTGTCGGAAGTTCCATGCGGCTTTTCGCGGATGATGCTATAGTATACAGAGAAGTTGCAGCATTAGAAAATTGTAGCGAAATGCAGGAAGATCTGCAGCGGATAGGCACTTGGTGCAGGGAGTGGCAACTGACCCTTAACATAGATAAATGTAATGTATTGCGAATACATACAAAGAAGGATCCTTTATTGTATGATTATATGATAGCGGAACACACACTGGTAGCAGTTACTTCTGTAAAATATCTGGAGTATGCGTGCGGAATGATTTGAAGTGGAATGATCATACAAAATTAAGTAAGGCGGGTAACAGGTTGAGATTCATTGGGAGAGTCCTTAGAAAATGTAGTCCATCAACAAAGGAGGTGGCTTACAAAACACTCGTTCGACCTATACTTGAGTATTGCTCATCAGTGTGGGATCCGTACCAGATCGGGTTGACGGAGGAGATAGAGAAGATCCAAAGAAGAGCGGCGCGTTTCGTCACAGGGTTATTTGGTAACCGTCATAACGTTACGGAGATGTTTAGCAAACTCAAGTGGCAGACTCTGCAAGAGAGGCGCTCTGCATCGCGGTGTAGCTTGCTGTCCAGGTTTCAAGAGGGTGCGTTTCTGGATGAGGTATCGAATATATTGCTTCCCTCTACTTATACCTCCCGAGGAGATTACGAATGTAAAATTAGAGAGATTCTAGGGCGCACGGAGGCTTTCAGACAGTCGTTCTTCCCGCGAACCATACGCGACTGGAACAGAAAAGGGAGGTAATGACGGTGGCACGTAAAGTGCCCTCCGCCACACACCGTTGGGTGGCTTGCGGAGTATAAATGTAGATGTAGATGCTATGTACTGATGTGCTTGATGCTAGTACTGTAGAGCAATGAGTCGCATGTCAACACAAGCACCGAAGTCAACATTACCTTCCTTCAATTGGGCCAACTGGCGATGAATCGAGGAAGTACAGTACATACTGACGAAACTAAAATGAGCTCTGACATAGGAATTAAGCGTTTCCGGACACATGTCCACATAACATCTTTTCTTTATTTGTGTGTGAGGAATGTTTCCTGAAAGTTTGGCCGTACCTTTTTGTAACACAAAAACACAACATGTAGAACATCGTCCACGGAACATATACAGTAAGCTGAATCTAAAATATTACTTCGCCATAGAAAAACCAACCAACGTAACTGTTTATAAACTGTATATACATTTGTCCCAAAATGTGAACTAAATAGTAAAAATACGTACATATTCCAGGACACTGAAGATGCCTTGCATAGAATAAAGGTGAAACGCCTAAGGCACGAAAATAGTGTTTCATTCAGTTGTAATTAGATGGTCCAAAAGTAAAAATTATCAACATACCGTAAAAATAGACATTATCTACTTCCACATTATATACTTTGTATTTCCTACAAGGCAATACTGTTCAGTTTGGCACCTTGACAGATAAGTTAAAGGAATCGGTAGAAGGTCCAAAAGGCATAAAAATACGCGAGCATTTGCTTTATCCTTCTGAATAATCCACATTATAATGTAAAATTTAACTCTTCTGCCCCTGTTGTTTTCTTGCCTATCCGAGAAACATCGGCGCTACTGTAAAAACAAATCAGTTAATCCCAAATATGACAAAGAAAAATAGACAGAAAGATACTGTTAGGCGTCCCAAACATATCGCCTGAAAAACATGAAAGTAATGTAAAGTAATTGCCATATAGTGTGTTGAAAAATCCATAAAAACGTTGCTGGTCGGGGCATCTTGCCAGTTCTGATTCTCAGAAGAGGACAGTAACGGCTAAGAACTGGTATCCGATGAGGACTGGGCGATCATTAATTACATTATCAGGAACACTTGGAAAAGACGTGTGATTGTTCTTGATGAGTATTACGAAGCTTAAAGGATGGCCTTCAAAACAGAATTGCATACGGCGATGAATTCGACATGATAATATACGAAACTTTCAAACTATCGATCAAAACGCTTAAGGGAAGATTTTGTTAAGCTGTTTCAGCTTCTGGCAGGGAGAGAAAAACAGACATATCTCAAATAGCAATACACCGTAACGACTTGTGGATCTGTGTGTAACAGTTTTAACGCGCTGTCAGCGCAGCTTCAACTCTTCATTTCAGCTCTTACAGCAGTTTCATAACAGGCCATGTATGTAACGATGGGCGCAAAACACATTAAAAAATCGGTTCAAAATGTAATGAAGGCTTTGGCGGTGTGAATGAACGAAGGAAGACAGCATTTACGTGTTCATGCACGAAATAAACAGAGTAATTATGGCTCCGTATTTGTCCAATTCAATTCAGAAGATCAATGAGTGGCTGCAGCCAACAATAGAGGGAGTAGTGTGCCACGATGACAACACTTAAAAATAACTCGTTAAAGAATAGGACGCTGAATCTGCAAGCACATAAATAACTGAGAGCAGCAGTGGAAATTACTGGAATATTAACGTCAGTTCTCCGGCAGCTAATAAGCATCCGGCGATTTGAATGTTGATCGCGCATTCATAAGGAGAGAGTTACTCAAACAATAGTCGTTGCTACCAGAATTTAACATGGCCACAGGCACCAGAAACAAGACGCATTGATTTATGGGGGATCAACGTACTTACCAACGTAAATACGAAATTTTTGATGAGAGAGCGATCTGTGATCCCATCCGACTTAATCTGCCAGGCTCTTTCTTTAATAATCATGGTGCTAACTTAATTAGTTTGTTTACTACTTTCCTGAACATTCTAATTGCCACAAAGAATTATTTTACAAATTCCATTATGAATAACATTTTAAGTCATTTGAACTTAGTAACTGTCCCGTCATATTCCCTTAAAGAAACTATTCTGACTCTGTTTCCCATTTCTATACCTGGAAAAAATCTTTACAGTTATTTTTTGAGATCATAAAAACTACATTTGCTGAAGAAAAAGCTCTGACAAATATAAACAGCATTCCTAATATTCCTAACTTTACATCCATGGTTCAAGAAGCCAAAACAGGGATTTCAGAAAGGAGATTACGCAAACCCGAAAATATTTCGCGTGGGTACTACTCGTGACTTGGGGACGTTCCTTCCCTTAGACTGTAATGCTCTGTGTCAGGATGGACTTATGATTTGTGTAACAAGTGTCGAATCCCACTTACCCATACGAACCCAGCAATACCGGAATAATCACCAGAAAAATGAACAAGGTGGTATCCTCAGTCACTTCCTTGATTCATACGTACGCTTCAGTGGCAACTGAGTCATCATTCAGTCGCTTATTTCTGTTGTGTACACTCCGAGCACAATTTTGGTTTCTTCTGACTTTCCGCAGGTGGCCTCGGTCTAGCAGGAATACATAGTCATTTTCAGGTTCCTAATTTTGGTACGCCGTAACATTTCTCGTATTACAGCATCAGTAATCATTGGAATATGATCTCTAACGTCATTTAGTCAAGTGGGACTGAGAACATGCGTTATCTTTACCTATTACCAGTTGAATCAAACCTCATACAAAATCCAGTTGTTGGGTTGCGGCCGTGCAGGGACGTGGGATGCACAGTATACCGCTCTGCTGACCATTAAGACCTACTCTCCAAATAAAAACCACTACTCCTTCAAGAAGTTCCTTAGCTGTCCCGCGGGGGGTAACTGACACCAATCTAGTCTTCCCAGCGAGGAACAAGTCTGGGGATTGAATACAATTATTTCATTTAGCAGTCAGACAAACAGACCGCTCAGTTAAGGAGGCGTGTTTGTATACTTCCTCGACCTCATATTTATGTTAATAATAAACACCAGTAGCAAATTATCTTGACACACTGTAATTTAGCTGCGATTGTTCTACAAGAGACTCTAAAACAGAATCCTTAACAGGACAATGAATATTCGAAATATGGGAAAGAGAGACAGAGAAGAAGGGAGGGAGGCGCTTCATTAACGAAAATACATTTCAATGAAACAGAAATTTCTTATGTATTCCATGAATAATGAAACCACAAAACACATCGAAGTCATTCGGAGAACGAAATTGCAGTATGTTCAATAATGTTTGTTTCTGTAATATGTGTACGACTGGTATACGACGTGTGAAACTATCATCACTTCCATGGCAGACGACCTCTGACAAGAGTAGATACACTGAAGAGTGACACCAGAAAACACTGTAGCGAAGTAAGAGGTTGTCAAAGACAAACAAAAAAAAATGGTTCTGAGCACTATGGGACTTAACATCTGAGGTCATCAGTCCCCTTTTTTAGAACTACTTAAACCTAACTAACCTAAGGACATCACACACATCCATGCCCGAGGCAGGATTCGAACCTGCGATCGTAGGGGTCGCGTGGTTCCAGACTGAAGCGCCTAGAACCGCTCGGCCACCATGGCCGGCTGTCAAAGACAATCAAAACGTAGCTATGCAGAAAATATCCGTGTATGCCAATAACTATCTATTTAAAACGGAAGATTTTCTGCAATTTCCTGTAGCTTCATAAAACGTGTTTAATATGTCTGCTATGTACCTCGAGTGCAAAACAAGAAGATGATGGTACTGGTATGTCTGAAGGGTATTCATACAGTTTGCTTTTCGAAGTTTATGAATTCCTAGCAGTAATTATCACAGGAGAACAGACCATGTGCACTACAATGGACGTAATATCAAGAACGCCTTCGCGAAATGGTGCAATAGCTTGTCAGCAAAATCAAAATAAATAGTAATTATCAAGTTCATTCTCATTTGATAAGGGATAGGAATAATTTGACGCATGACATGCATTGCAAGCAATATTAACCAGTGCTACTTACAGAGATAAGCGTAAGAAAGACCATCATCCTACACTCAGGAGCAGAAGACATAAGTAATATTGCTACAGGCACTCTGATCAACTTTGTTTGCGTTTGTGACGTCACAAGATCAAATCAGAGCCCTACCCATCACGTCACAAGCCAAGCCCTCTTATCTATGATGGCATTATCATCAGATGACAAGCCACGAGCCCCTTATGTACGACATCACTCACAATCCGAGAAGCCACACCTTATTTCCTGGAACGGTGGTGGTCATTCAAACGAAACTGGCGTCCATATTCTAGTAATTTAAAGACCATTCAAACTAAACATCCAATCACAATGTTGCCCCACAGCCACCATCTTGGCTATGAACAAAAGTACCCGAATAAGCAGAATTTTTTGCACCGTGTTCAAAAGTATTTATCAAAAAAATTACGTAAATGGTATAATTTGCAGTATTTTCAGTATTTTCACGTCTAAAAATACTTCAGCAAGACACACACACACACACACACACACACACACACACACACACACACACACACACACATACACACACACCTTTTCCACATCTAAATTGTTTTATAGTGCTTGTCAATGGTCACAATTTTATTTCTACAATGTTATTTCGGCTATGCAATAGCCGTCTTCAGAATCTACAATAACAGTAAATAAAACTACTTTATTAGCTACTACAGTAAGAGATTAAAACAAATGATAGAAGGTATAACAAAAGCACAATATACCTCTCATTCTGCTGCAGTGCAAAAGTCGTTATATGCAAAAATAACACGAATCAAAACTGCTATGCGTGATCATCGGGCCTCAGTTCGAAGCGGGACTCATCACTGAAGACAACTGTACTCCAGTCAATGAGATTCCAGGCAGAAGACGAGTCTGGAGACGCCCCAGACAACAATGGGATACCAACCTGACTGCCGCCCGCCATATGGCCCAATGATCGGGAGTGATGATCTGGGGTGGCCATTTGTTTTCATAGCAGGACCGCTTCAGTTGTCAGCCGCAGCGCCCTTTCAGCACAGTGGTACGTCGATGATGTTCTACTCCCCGTTCTGTTGCCCTTGACGGCAAGCCGTCCTGGGCTTACATTTCAGAAACATAATGCCCATTCGCACATGGCAAGAGTTTCTATTGCTTGTCTTCTTGCTTGCCAAACCTTACCTTGGTCAGCAAGATCGCCGGATCTCTCCCCAATTGAGAATGTTTGGATTATTATGGTCAGGGCCGTCCAAACAGTTCGGGATTTCGAGGATCAAACAAGCCTATTGGACAGAATTTCGCACGATATCCCCCAGGAGGACATTCAACAACTCTATCAATCAATGCCAAGTCGAATAACTGCTTGCATAAAGACCAGAAGTGGACCAACACGTTACTGGCTTGCTGAATTTGTAAGGCTCTTTCTCCTGAATAAATCATCCAATTTTTTCTGAAATTGTAATCATTTGTTTGTCTGTACGTTTATATCACATCCAGGGATTTCCGTCCCATTCGGGTTATTCCTTCGTGGTGCGTCGGTTTTTTTCCCCCTTAGAAAGTACTTTCTGTTGGCTACAGTTCTTGTTATGCAGTTCAAGGTAGCGCACATTCCTGTAGGAAGCAGCACGCAACCCCATGTGCCGTGTTTCCACAAAGCTCTGTATATGATGGAGGCACTGTTGATTTCTGCAAGTATTCGACCGTGCACGATAAAATTTCTCATTAGGAATCCAAATGTCAGGAAATAAGTTCTTCAAAGATTTAGAAATAAAAGTTTTGGTTGAAGACATTTTTCTCCTTACGAACACGATCAGGATACTATTTCTTACTACCAAAAATTTCTCGTTCCTCCAAAATGTTGAGGTGTCTACTTTTGGGTGTGGTGTGCAAAATCTTCAAGTTATTTGCTATGTCCGTTATGCTGTGTTTCCTATTCTTTCAGTGATCAGAAAAAGCTGTCTTACGTAAGAACCGTCTACGCATAGTATGTGTGTGTTCCCATAAATATTGTTTCAAAGGTACGTCCCGTATGTCCAATATAAAATGAATTGCAACAGCCACATGTAATTTGATAAACTATTAGTGTGAAAATTCAATGTGATTCGCAAATGGATCGTGGGAAAAGCGACTGTCTGTATGCTTCCGTATGAGCTCTAATATCTCTGATCCTTTCTTCGCAGTACTTATGTGAAATGCTCGTTGGAGGCAGTAGTTTAGTAGCAAATACTGATTGTCTAAATTTTCTCAATAGTGTTTCGTGAAATGAACGTGGTCATCCCTCCGGGGTTTCCCATTTGAGACACAAAGAAGTTACAGACAGCGACTCGAGCAGGAATTGATTGAAATCAGTGGGGAAAGTTGAAAACTTGAGCCAGACAGGGATTCGAACCCGGGTCTCGTGTTTACTAGGCAGACGCTCTGACCACGGAGTCATCCGGACACAGAGGTCGTTGCAACTGCACGGACTACCCTAGCACGCCTGCCGTCATACCCAGATTCTCAACTTATCCACACACTACTAATGTAGTGCCCCTTGCTCATTATCCTGATTACTCGCGGCATTTTGCCGACTCTCGTAAGTGTTCGAGCCAGGTGTCCATCTGCATTGAAGAGATCATTGGCCGTCTCGCCTTAATTATGTACATATATATGGTGTCTGTTATTTCGGACATTTCCGAAAGAACAGACACCATTTTGATCCAACAGCTATTATAAATTAAAACACACAAGGAATTACAGACATTGACAGCGAGCGGGCGTTGACTGACATCAGTGAAGAAAATTGAAGTTCTGTGCAGGACAGGAATTCGAATCTTGGTCCGGCAGTACATTTCATATCGCTATGCAACGTTATGCTTAGATCTTTAATCGACGTAGCTGTGTCAAAAAACATACCACCAGTATTGTATTCAAACGTTACAGGGTTGTTTCTCCTACTAATTTGCATTAAAACACATTCATCTACATCTACATGGATACTCTGAAAATTATACTTCAGTGCCTGCGAGAGGTTTCATCGAAGCACCTTCACAATAATTATTTATTATTTCAATCTCGAAAAGCGTGCGGAAAAATCTAACACCTACATCTTTGAAACTTCCCGACAGATTAAAACTGTGTGCCGCACCGAGACTCGAACTCGGGACCTTTGCCTTTGGCAGGCAAGTGCTCTACCTGAACCTACATCTTTCTTTGCGAGCTCTGATTTCCCTTATTTTATTATGATGATTGTTTCTCCCTATGTAGGTCGGTGTCAGCAAAATATTTTCACATTCGGAGGAGAAAGATGGTGACTGAAATTTCGTGAGAAGGTTCTGCCGCAACGAAAAAAGCCTTTGTTTTAAAGATGTCCGCCCCAAATTCTTTATTATGGCAGTGACACTCTCTCCCTGTTTCGTGATAATACAAAACGTACTGCTTGTCTTTGAACTTTCGCGATCTACTACGTTAATCCTAACTGGTAAAGGATCCCAGACCGAGCAGCAGTACTCCAAAAGCGGACCGACAAGCTTAGTGTGGGCAGTCTCTTTAGTTGATATGTTACATTTTTTAAGTGTATTATCAACAAAATGCAATCTTTGGTTGCCTTCCCCACAACATTTTCTATGTTTTCTTTCCAATTTAAGTTGTTCGTAATTGTAATTCTTAGGTATTCATTTGAATTTACGGGCTTCAGATTTGACTGATTTATCGTGTAACCGAAGTTTAAAGGTTTCCTTCTAGCACTCATGTGAATGACCTCACACTTTTCATTATTTAGGGTCAACTGCCAATTTTCACATCATACAGATATCTGTTCCATAGCCTTTTTCAATTTGATTTGATCTTCTGATGACTTTACTTGACGATAAACGGCAGCATCATCTTCAAACAACCTAAGACGTCTGCTCAGGTTGTCTCCTAAATCCTTTATGTATATAAGGAACAGCCGAGGACCCATAACACTATCTTGGGGAAGCCAGAAATCACTTCTGTTTTACTTGATGACTTTCCGTCAATTGCTACGAACTGCGACCTCTCTGACAGGAAATCACGAATCCAGGCACATAACTGAGTCGATATTCCATAAGCACGAAGTTTCACTACAAGCCGCTTGTGTGGTACAGTGTCAACAGCCTTCCGGAAATCTAGAAATACGGAATCAATTTGAAATCCCTTGTCAATAGCGCTCAGCACTCCGTGTGTGTAAACTGTTAGTTGTGTTTCACAAGAACGATGTTTTCTAAATCCGTGTTGACTGTGTGTTAATAGACCTGACAACCACTCACATATCTGGGAATCAATTCCATTAATAGACTGAAGTGGTGCACTGTGTCTAGGAAAATGGAGTCTGCCTGTTGCCCTTCATCCATGGTTCGCAGAATGATGGTGCAAATGGCTCTGAGCACTATGGGACTTAACATCTGAGGTCATCAGTCCCCTAGAACTTAGAACTACTTAAACCTAACTGACCTAAGGACATCACACACATCCATGCCCGAGACAGGATTCGAACCTGCGACCGTAGCGGTCGCGCGGTTCCAGACTGAAGCGCCTAGAACCGCTCGGCCACACCGGCCGGCCCGCAGAATGATGGCGAGTTACCTACCCAGCAGGCCGTAGCATCTTGTTTTGTTACGCAGATGGCGGCCGGCGGTTGTCTTTTGAATGCGCGAATGACGTAGATCATTTACGGTTCACGAACAGTATACGTCGTACTCGATTTTCGAAGCCTCTCACTAGTTCTATATGTGCGTGAGGTCTCAGAGTCAGACATTCGCTAACATGGCACCCACCACGAGGTCTTCTGTGATGGATACCGATGCTACGTGTTTACTGCTACGGAGCACCGAATAAGTTAGGCTCTCTGATTTCGCTGGGTACTATTTCAAAATTCGGTTCCAACAAGAAAGTAGAAGACAGTCACAGTAGGCACTATCACAAGGCAGACATTGTAGAGAAAGAGGAGACTGGAATTAAGGACATCCCAGGAGCAATGGTCAATACTCAGGGATATGAGAGGAACGATTATTTGAAGCAAGAAAGTCTCTTAAACTGAGGATCTAAAATACATATCTTAAGAGCTATGGCCGACCGGGGTGGCCGAACGGTTCTAGGCGCTACAGTCTGGAACCGCGTGACCACTACAGTCGCAGGTTCGAGTCCTGCCTCGGGCATAGATGTGTGTGATGTCCTTACGTTACTTAGGTTTCAGTAGTTCTAATTTCTAGGGGACTGATGACCTCAGAAGTTAAGTCCCATAGTGCTCAGAGCCATTTGAACCATTTTTTTAAAGAGCTATGAGCACTTCCGTATCTTCGGTACTGTGAAACAAATCTCTTCTACTGAAAGCTCCTTTCTTTCCATTTATGAGATGTGGTAAAATGGACCAAAACAAGAAAAAAGGTCTAGTAAACATGGCCCCTAAAGTGCATACCTTGAGAGCTACGAGCACTTGTTCATCTTTGCTATTGTAAAACTCACCTCTTCTAGTGGACAAGTGGTCATAGCTCTTAAGGTATGTATTTTAGAGCCCATGTTTACTGGACAATTTTTCTTGTTTTAGTCAATAATACCTCCTCCCAAAATATGCAAAACAAAGAGTTTACAATAGAAGAGATTTGTTTCACAGAACCAGAGATGAAGTACTGGTCATAGCTGTTATGGTATGCATTTTAGCGTCCATGTTTATTAGAACTTTTTGCTTTGAATAATCCTTCCTGTCGTATTCCTGAATATCGACCGTTCCTTCTTGGACATCATGTATAGTCAACGAATGATTGAGGACTGCTAGTGTAAGTACTACCCTGAGGTGAAGAGACTGGCACAAGAGAAGCAGCCGGGGCAGGTCGCATCAAGCCATCCAGGAGACTGACGAAGGGCAGGTATTCGCTGCCAATTTTTTTCGACTCACGGAGTTTCAAGGGAAACGGATTAGGGCCGTCCTCCAGAGACAGGGAAAGGGGGAGGCGGCTGAAGCGATTAGCGAGCGTGGGCGTCGGGCGTTGGGCGTGGGCGTCGGCCCGTCGCGGGCAGCGAGCAGCGCCATCTGCGCATCTGCACACAATGGGCGCGCGCCGCATAAAGGGGGGCGCGAGCGGCGCGGCCGCAGGAGCGACCATGTCAGCAGCGGGAGCGGACGGCGCGGACGGCCGGCACGACGACGGTGGCGCCGGCGCCGGTGGGGGCGGCGTGGGCGGCGGGCGCGGGGGCGGCGGCCGCGGCCGGCACCACCACTGGGCAGCCGACCTGGCCGCCTCCGACCGCGACGCCTCCGACTCCGAGCTGTCCGACTCGGAGCACTTCCTGGCCAAGGGCGCCTTCCTGCTCACCCCCAGCCACGAGCTCAGCATCGAAAAGGCCAGCAGCATCTGCGAGAAGATGAACTTCAAGGGCCTCTTCTCTCTCACCAAGACCGCCACCGGCATCCTCTTCAAATTCTCCGAGCCGGAGGACTACCAGGCGGTCTACAAGAAGGGCTTCCACAAGGTGACGGGCGCGCGCTTCTACAAGAAGGTAAGCAATTCCCCAGTTTTTCTCCATCTGCAATTATTCTTTTGATTTCGGTAGTTTTTGGAAGTTTCCATGTTTATTTGCAAATCTAGGGTGATTCTATCAGAACTTGCAGTTTGAAATTTTGACTTTTTTTTACGATGAGTTACGAGTGTAAAAAAAAGAACGTATATGATAACTTTATCTTTGTAAGTATTGGGCTCGTTAGGAACGGGCCTGTAGCGCAATAACGCAGGTGTGATTTCTGGAACGTGCTATGGTATTTTTGAAGGAATCTTTGTTGCATTTGTCTTTGGTGATCCAAGGAAACTACTGGGATTCTAAATCAGTATGCAGATTATAATTTGCCCACCGCTAGCCCCGAATTCGAATCTAGTGTCTTAGCGACTGAGAATTTTTTCCCTCGACCTTTTTGTTTTCTTTCTTTGACCCCTTTTCGTTGGTGTAACAAGTGTTCAAAAGTACAACTTCTGACATGAGTTTTCGCAACATAGTTGACGGCATTAACGAGAGCGGAAAAAGTCGTTGAATTTCTTTCGTTTTATCTCAGCACAATGTCGAGCACAATTAGACATTATCACGAAAATTTGCAATCTTAAGTTATTGCTTTTCAAAACGAATTTCGTTATGTGCCTTCTGTTCCCAAATCAGGTTACCATGAACAAAACATTTTTCTTTCTTTTTACCCAAGACATGCATGAATGTTTCATAAATGAAACATGATGCCGTATGATGATCATTTATGGCTTTAAGGCAAACTACAGTATAACGATCGCTGTATCATAACTTTTTATAATCATTCTTATTGTTAACATTTAACTCCAAGGAACCGTATCTCGTTACTCCTTCATGATTTTTATTCTCAGCAATTATTAATAGACGACAAAAGAGCGTTAGAGGCCAATTCACACTCAGTTTTGTTTCACAAAACTTGGAACATTCAAATTGTAGTTTATTTCTCACTAACAATACCTAACTATCTCAACTGAAATGAGTAAAATAAAAGCTCAGATATGAGCCATAATCAGTGTGTAACTTGCATTATTTTTTCTTACAATATGATGTTTAACCATAGTGGATGCACACAATTGTTTCCCCATTTTCAGTACATAAAATCATTATCATGATGCCAGTAATTATTTCTTCCATCTCAGTAAATTTACGTCGTTGACGATCTGCTCAGTCGTTTGGTCTTTCTGCATGTTTGCCACTGTGTAATCAATTGCCCCAACCCAGTGAAACAGGCAAGGACTAGTTCAGTTACTGGAATGAGCACTACTATCCAGACTATGGAAGGGTCACCGAATAGCATTCGATAACACTTATTATTATTAATCGAATTAGAAGCATCAGTCTCCTGTGACGTTGCTCGCATTTTATTCACACTTATAACCAGGAACTAACTTGTTCCTTGATATCTAACAAAACTGTGCCTGGGCGTAAGTCATGAAGCGGCTGGGTATATGTCGTGTGGGTGAAGATACTCGTAATTCTCAATTGGGGCTAGCCATAGGCAGAAAGTAAAAATTCTAATCCCATGTATTATTCCACTCAGTTAGGACTATTAGATTTTTGTAAATGCAGTGAGCACTCTAGGCGTAATATTCGTGTTCATGGCATGTCTCTGAGCAGCGTTGTAATGCGACAGCCTGTCTTTTGAAGAAACTGTCTTCCATTTGATCCATACAAACATGTATCATGGATGTACGAATCAGGCTTTTGCGGTGATATTCATTAATAAAATATTCTCGGTGAAGCGGGCGCGGCGGTCACGCCACCAAATCCTTGCCATATATGGCGCGGGACTGGCACCAGTGACGTCACTGACGGCGGCGCTGCTATAATAAGCACGGCAGCAGCATTCAGACAACAGTCAACCACTTGACAATGCCAGAGGAGCTCTCTGTTGAAAGCTCGTGGGCAGTTGACCACTTGAACCCGAGAATATTTTATTAATGTATCGTGGATCTACACCAGTGTTTTTCAACTCGTGGGTCGCGACCCCCTGGGGGGTCGCAAAGCCTTTGCTCAGGGGTCGCGATAGCAGGAGAAAGCAGTGTCAAGATAACTGTCGTCATAAAGTCAATTTTTTTTCGATTTTGATTCGCTTCCGCCACTGCTACTTGTACCAGACATGGAGGGTTGCATAGATCTTTTAAGAAACTTGTCCATTTTATGCTCGCTCAGAGCGAAGCGCGAAGATAGTAATCACGTCCCCGTACTTGTTGGCGTTTTCGGACATCTGATTGTAGTGACCGAAAACGCGCGACTATGCCCCGCTGACCCGTTCTCACCCCCACACCTCTACCATGGCAAAGAATATAATTATATCTCTGCCCGCAGAGCACTGCGATCTCTTTTCACATTGCACTTGATTTCTCGATCAGTATAGTATCAATATAAAGAAAATTAAATTCGTTGCCTTTGAAATCGCTGACATACTTTTATTATGGTTCTGGGGGTCACCAGAATATTTTTACTTGGAAAGGGCTCGCGTATTCAATAAGGTTGGAAAACACTGATCTACATGAAATCGCTGACATACTTTTATTATGGTTCTGGGGGTCACCAGAATATTTTTACTTGGAAAGGACTCGCGTATTCAATAAGGTTGGAAAAACTGATCTACATGATTCAGTCTACCCTTATACGTTATATTTTATTTTTCCTGTCTCACGAACAGAGAATTAACGTTAAGTTTCCCTTAGATGTTTCTGATATCTCATTCCTAAGGCAACAGTCATTAAAAGTGGGAAATCTGCGTTTGACTGTCTCCCAGACATCTGATGTTAACGTATCTCCACAGGAGCTCTTCTAACGTGATAGTAATTAAGGCGCTACATTCGAATTCGAGAAAATCGAGTTTCAGATCCAAGCCAGCCATCCAGATTTAGTTATTCACTTGTTCCCTAAATCACTTATATGGAACTCCAGGGTATTTTCTTAAGTAAGGACACGGCAAATTTCCTTTTCTATCTGAGTCCAAACATGTGTTCCATCTGTAATGATCTAACGGACAACGAGGCGTTAACCCTTAATATTATTTACATTTCCTGTGGGAGCCCTTCTGTCCGCAGCTCGTGGTCATGCGGTAGCGTTCTCGCTTCCCACGCCCGGGTACCCGGGTTCGATTCCCGGCGGGGTCAGGGATTTTCTCTGCCTCGTGATGACTGGGTGTTGTGTGATGTCCTTAGGTTAGTTAGGTTTAAGTAGTTCTAAGTTCTAGGGGACTGATGACCATAGATGTTAAGTCCCATAGTGCTCAGAGTGATTTGGGAGCCCTTCTTTCCTACACTGGCTCACTCACTTTCCCCATACTGGTGCTACAGAAGTTCATAATCAGTATTTTCACTACAAGTAAAGGCTATGTGATAACGTAAAGTTCCCACTCATCAGCTCTTTCAGCAGTGTTCTGCGTAAAATTCTAAACCCCACAATACTGTATCATGGAGCAAGGACTTGTGTCGCTGTTGAAGGTGATCGGTCAATAGTATATAAGTTCTTGATTCGAAAATAGTAGACTGCGTAATGGCCCTGTGGATACAGAGCCACTTCGTTCGTTTTATGTCGATAAAGGTAAAGTCTACGTTCTGGCCCAAGTTAAGTCAATCGGTGTTGAACGAGCGCCGTGTTACCTTCTACCAGTGGCGTCATCAGTTGCGGTGTGGAGTAACATGTGGTCAGCACACTGCTCTCTCGGCTGTTGTCAGGTTTCTAGACCCAGAAACCTCTGCTAATCGGTCGAGTAGTTCTTCAGTCGACTAAGTGCACCCTGTACCAATCTTCTCACGAAGGTAAACTCACTGGTAGTACCCGGAACAGAACTCAGATCCGCCCGCATTGCAGTCAGCTGCGCTGACCACTCAGCTACGGATGTAGACTTTTATTTCCACAACCATCCACGTGAAAACTTCACAAAAACACTACATTGCACTAGCTAGTCATGCAAGCAGCGTCGATAAACACTTGATACACTACGCTGAGTAGAGAAGAGGGACACTTCCTTAGTATTTCACTGTATCCCACTACCATTCGTTAAAACTGGTATCGTCTTGAAACTACCGAGTAATCACACTCGATACACCTGCCTTGAAGACATCAGGTCCAGACTTGGGTATGGGCATTCTAGGAAATTTGGAAGAATGTTTTAACCCCAGTTGTTGCGTCATACGAAGAAATCGAAACACTTATGGGACATACAGAGAGTAGAATCTAGCTATAACCAGCCCTCCATGCGAAAATCATCTTGTAACTGTTGGCAGTCTTGGATACAGTAAAGCTCATTAAGTAGCCATGCGTCTCTGTTCACTTGCTGAAGAGTTTCCACGTTGAGCTGCTGTACTTTGTCATAAACTGCATGGGGCTCTCAAAAGCTCATGTATCCTTTACACTGATTTCGTTCTGTCAGCGCGTATTATTTTATTTATATTATGTGGTATGAAGCAAACTTAGCTACAGTGCTAGTGTGGATCCACTGGTGCATGCGAACTTTGTCCTTAATCTTTCATTTGAATTCTAAAGTTTGATGTCTTAAGTACATTGTATCGTTTATTCGCTGTATCTTTTGTGGGAAGACAATCCTATGACTTTACCGTGTTGTGACACATCACTGTATGCAATCACTAGACGATCATGCAAACGTTATGTAGGTTATGCAGCTCATTCTCATTAAATACACTGATATAATGCTCAGCGTCACTATGTGATATTTCATTGAAGAGCCAAAGAAATTGGTACACCTGCCTAATATCGTGTAGGGTCCCCGCGAGCACGCAGAAGTGCCACAACACGACGTGGCATGGACTCGACTAATGTCTGAAATAGTGCTGGAGGGAATTGGTACCATGAATTCAGTAGGGCTATCCATAGGTCCGTAAGAGTACGAAATGGTGGAGATCTCTTCTGAATAGCACGTTGTAAGGCATCCCAGATATACTCAACAACGTTCATGTCTGGGGATTTTGGTGGGCAGCGGAAGTGTTAAACTCAGAAGAGTGTTCCTGGAGCCACTCTATGGCAATTCTGGACGTGCGTGGTGTCGCATTGTCCTGCTGGAATTGTCCAAGTCCTTCGGACTGTACAATGGATATGAATGGATGCAACTGATTAGACAGGATGCCTAAGTACGTATCAACTGTCAGAGTCGTATATAGACGTATCAGGGGTCCCATATCACTCCAACTTCACAAGCCTCACACCATTAAAGATTGAAAAGTCCCCTGCTGACATGCAGGATCTATGGATTCATGGTGTTGTCTTCATACCCGTACACGTCCATTCCATCGATACAATTTGAAATGAGACTCGTCCGACCAGGCAACATGTTTCCAGTCATCAACAGTCCAATGTCGGTGTTGGCGGGCCCAGGCGAGGCGTAAAGCTTTGTGTCGTGCAATCATCAAGGGTACACGAATGGGCCTTCGGCTCGGAAAGCCCATATCGATGACGTTTAGTTGAAGGGTTCGCAGGCTGACACTTGTTGATGGCCCAGCATTGAAATTTGCAGCAGTTTGCGGAAGGGATGCACTTCTGTCACGTTGAACGATTCTCTTCAGTCGTCGTTGGTCCCGTCATTGCAGGATCTTTTTCCAGCCTTAGCGATGTCTGAGATTTGATGGTTTGCCGTATTCCTGATATTCACGGTACACTCGTGAAATGGTCGTGCGGGAAAATCCCCACTTCATCAGTACGTCGGAGCTGTTGTGGCACATCGCTCGTGCCCCAACTGTGACACTACGTTCAAACTCACTTACATTGTGACAACCAGCCATTGTAGCAGATCTAATACACTCCTGGAAATTGAAATAAGAACACCGTGAATTCATTGTCCCAGGAAGGGGAAACTTTATTGACACATTCCTGGCGTCAGATACATCACATGATCACACTGACAGAACCACAGGCACATAGACACAGGCAACAGAGCATGCACAATGTCGGCACTAGTACAGTGTATATCCACCTTTCGCAGCACTGCAGGCTGCTATTCTCCCATGGAGACGATCGTAGAGATGCTGGATGTAGTCCTGTGGAACGGCTTGCCATGCCATTTCCACCTGGCGCCTCAGTTGGACCAGCGTTCGTGCTGGACGTGCAGACCGCGTGAGACGACGCTTCATCCAGTCCCAAACATGCTCAATGGGGGACAGATCCGGAGATCTTGCTGGCCAGGGTAGTTGACTTACACCTTCTAGAGCACGTTGGGTGGCACGGGATACATGCGGACGTGCATTGTCCTGTTGGAACAGCAAGTTCCCTTGCCGGTCTAGGAATGGTAGAACGATGGGTTCGATGACGGTTTGGATGTACCGTGCACTATTCAGTGTCCCCTCGACGATCACCAGTGGTGTACGGCCAGTGTAGGAGATCGCTCCCCACACCATGATGCCGGGTGTTGGCCCTGTGTGCCTCGGTCGTATGCAGTCCTGATTGTGGCGCTCACCTGCACGGCACCAAACACGCATACGACCATCATTGGCACCAAGGCAGAAGCGACTCTCATCGCTGAAGATGACACGTCTCCATTCGTCCCTCCATTCACGCCTGTCGCGACACCACTGGAGGCGGGCTGCACGATGTTGGGGCGTGAGCGGAAGACGGCCTAACGGTGTGCGGGACCGTAGCCCAGCTTCATGGAGACGGTAGCGAATGGTCCTCGCCGATACCCCAGGAGCAACAGTGTCCCTAATTTGCTGGGAAGTGGCGGTGCGGTCCCCTACGGCACTGCGTAGGATCCTACGGTCTTGGCGTGCATCCGTGCGTCGCTGCGGTCCGGTCCCAGGTCGACGGGCACGTGCACCTTCCGCCGACCACTGGCGACAACATCGATGTACTGTGGAGACCTCACGCCCCACGTGTTGAGCAATTCGGCGGTACGTCCACCCGGCCTCCCGCATGCCCACTATAAGCCCTCGCTCAAAGTCCGTCAACTGCACATACGGTTCACGTCCACGCTGTCGCGGCATGCTACCAGTGTTAAAGACTGCGATGGAGCTCCGTATGCCACGGCAAACTGGCTGACACTGACGGCGGCGGTGCACAAATGCTGCGCAGCTAGCGCCATTCGACGGCCAACACCGTGGTTCCTGGTGTGTCCGCTGTGCCGTGCGTGTGATCATTGCTTGTACAGCCCTCTCGCAGTGTCCGGAGCAAGTATGGTGGGTCTGACACCCCGGTGTCAATGTGTTCTTTTTTCCATTTCCAGGAGTGTAACTGCGCCAGGCACTTGTTACTTTATTTAAGCGTTGCCGTATTTGAATACGCATGCCTATACCACTTTCCTTGGCGCTTCTGTGTATGTCGTTGGGTGGGTATCCGGGATGCACAACGGGTCCACATGCAACGGTTCAGGCCATCCATCAAGTTTATGGGAAAATCTTCTATTGCTTGATAAGCATCCATTGGAGGTCGTTAATCATCCATGGTGATGGTGATAGGGCTACATTCTTACGCCCTCTAAGTTCACATGCAAATCCAGGAAACGAACTGGTCACTCTAGACACGTGATGTTCACTTGTCTGAAACGCTCGTTCACTAGACCAGCTCTGGGTGGTTGGACATTATCAGCCATCGATTGTAAAACAACTCTGTAAAAGCAACGGAAAAGGGACGCATCCCTTCGCAGGCTGTCATACCTACAGACATCAGCGTTTACAGCATCCTAGAAAAATCAAATGTAGTGATACTAACAGGACCCACCTTTGACGAGAATACTAACGTCGCAATGGCGTTCTCTTTCCACAATATTGGCAGAGTTTAAGTGTGCGCCAGGGGTTCCCCGCATGAACATATGGGTTTAATTGCGACTTGTACGCAAACTTAGCACTACTTCAGTGCTTCTATGAGTACTTACGTGGGGCACGACACCACATTCGACTAGCCAGGTGGGAATGCATCATTAGGTAGCCGAGCAAGCAGTGCAACCTGTCAAAGCCGACGACGCACGGTCCGGTGAATAATGAATAATGAAATGATCGTATGGGATTGATGGCCGGGAGCTGACGCCACACTGGACGACTCGCGTGTCGATGATAATGGAATGATGAAGAGGACGACACAACAGCCAGCTTCCGAGTGGATAAAATCTCCGACCGGCAGGGAAACGAACGAGGGCACGTTGCATGACACTCAGACGCGCTGGCCACTCAGCTAAGGGTGTGTGGACAAAACAGACACTGATACGTCGTCTCTAACCAGAGCAGGTGCTGCGCTGGTTCGAGGTGCGCTTAAGCAAGATAATTTACAGGGTGATTCAAAAGTAACTGTACACATTTCGTGGGTGTAATCCATGCATCAAAATAAGACTAAAATGTTAAATAAAGTTTTGTCTGAAATTGCTTTATTTCCATGCACTGAAGCTTCCAGCGAGTGAAAGACGGATGGAAAGAAGATTAGCGTTTAAAGTCCCATTGACAATAAGGCGTCCGCAACACGAAGTCGGAATGTAGAAGGATGGAAAGGAATTTAGCTGCGATCTTACGCTGACGTGCCATATATGGCATATAGTTCTGTGTTTCCCGGTGACAGTTTAGTCCACACAGTGTCTCAATAATGAAAAGTTTTTTATGTCGATATCGAAAATACTCACGAAGATAATTGTATATATACTACCGGCCATTAAAATTGCTACACCACGAAGATGACGTGCTACAGACGCGAAATTTAACCGACAGGGAGAAGATGCTGAGATATGCAAATGATTAGCTTTTCAGAGCATTCACACAAGGTTGGCGCCGGTGGCGACACCTACAACGTGCTGATATGAGGAAAGTTTCCAACCGATTTCTCATAGTGCGGCTGGTCCCGGCGGAGGTTCGAGTCCGCCCTCGGGCATGGGTGTGTGTGTTTGTCCTTAGGATAATTTAGGTTAAGTAGTCTGTAAGCTTAGGGACTGATGACCTTAGCAGTTAAATCCCATAAGATTTCACACACATTTGAACTTTTTTTTTTTAATTCTCATACACAAACAGCAGTTGACCGGCGTTGCCTGGTGAAAAGTTGTTGTGATGCCTCGTGTAAGGAGGAGAAATGCGTACCATCACGTTTCCGACTTTGATAAAGGTGTGATTGTAGCCTATCGCGATTGCGATTTATCGTATCGTGACATTACTGCTCGCGTTGGTCGAGATCCAATGACTGGTAGCAGAATATGGAATCGGTGGGTTCAGGAGGGTAATACGGAACGCCGTCCTGGATCTCAACGGCCTCGTATCTCTAGCAGTCGAGATGATAGGCATCCTATCCGCAAGGCTGTAACGGATCGTGCAGCCACGTCTCGATCCCTGAGTCAACAGATCGGGACGTTTGCAAGACAACAACCATCTGCACGAACAGTTCGACGACGTTTGCAGCGCATGGGCTATCAGCTCGGAGACCGTGGCTGCGGTTACCCTTGACGCTGCATCACAGACAGGAGCGCCTACGATGGTGTACTCAACGACGAACCTGGGTCACGAATGGCAAAACGTCATTTTTTCGGACGAATCCAGGTTATATTTACAGCATCATGATGGTCGCATCCGTGTTTGTCGATATCACGGTGAACGAACATTGGAAGCTTGTATTCGTCATCGCCATACTGGCGTATCACCCGGCGTAATGGTATGGGGTGCTATTGGTTTCACGTCTCGGTCACCTCTTATTCGCATTGACAGCACTTTGAACAGTGGACGTTACATTTCAGATGTGTTATGACCCGTGGCTCTACCCTTAATTCGATCCCTGCGAAACCCTACATTTCAGCAGGATAATGCACGACCGCATGTTGCAGGTCGTGTACGGGCCTTTCTGGATACAGAAAATGTTCGACTGCTGCCCTGGCCAGCACATTCTCCAGATCTCTCACCAATTGAAAACGTCTGGTCAATGGTGGCCGAGCAACTGGCTCGTCACAATACGCCAGTCACTACTCTTGATGATCTGTGGTACCGTGTTGAAGCTGCATGGGCAGCTATACCTGTACACGGCATCCAAGCTCTGTTTGACTCAATTCCCAGGCGTATCAAGGCCGTTATTACGGCCAGAGGTGGTTTCTCTGGGTACTGATTTCTCAGGATCTATGCACCAGAATTGCGTGAAAATGTAATCGCATGTCAGTTCTAGTATAATATATTTGTCCAATGAATACCCGTTTATCATCTGCATTTCTTCTTGGTGTAGCAATTTTAATGGCCAGTAGTGTACTATCCACCAGCCAACGGCGTTGCTTTTCGACCTTCTAGTGGCTATTAGCTATGGTCTGCTCATATATATGGCATAGGCCTCTTGCACGTTTTAAATTTGTTTCCAATCTTAATTTTAATTTACTTTAATGTTATTTCTACGTGACTGAAGTAAATGTAACTCACTGCTTTCGCAACAAAACAGGTCGTTTCCATTACCTTTCTGGCTATATTTTAGGGTATTGTCGATGCTTTGGAAGCTAACACATGTGTATCAAGTCCTCCTATGGAGTCCACTGAATTCACTATCAGCAATTTATTTTGCCGTATGCGTTAGTACGACGTACCTGGCTATTTCACAGTATTCCAGATTCCGATAACGACTTTCAAGTCGGCATTCGCTCTGTCTGCCTGTGGCCAAATCATCATCGTAATGCTTACCTCACTTCGATGGCGCTGTTTCCACTAACGCTAATATGACGTAGACTGGAAAACCTTTTCAAATACAGTTCATCGGTGAAGAGATTATTTCTTTGTTTTGTGCGTTGACGCTCGGTCAGTAGATATCTGGTTTGAATCCCGGCGAGAAATAGCCAAGCGGCTGTCACACGGATACTGACCAACTAGCCCAATAACAACAGCTTTGAAATCTGATGAAAGCAGAGATATAGTTTTAACTGTTCTACCTCTGATGAACACACAATTATATCCTGAAACCAAAGATAGAAGAAACAGTGCACTCTTGAATTAAGTTAGTCGGTGGAAGAATTTGAGGTCTGAGTTTATTATTCTTCCATATCTCGCTTATATAAAGTGTACTAGACTTGGAACATATCCATGGAAGCTTCTACGAAGTTTGGAGAAATGAATCCAAGAGTAATGATACATTAAAATTGTAAATTTTGCACTATGACATGTTCGAATGGATTCGGTTTACAAAGCATGGTTGATATCTACTCATACCGTACTCCTCATTGAAAGTTTCCGTACAGAAGTCACCTCTTGATCAATATTGTCTGCCGAAGAAACAATAGAAAGTATCTAAAGGGTTTACACAAAAACAAACGCAACAAGGCTTTACAAAAGGAAGTCTGAAACTACTAAACGAAACCTTCTGCCTTCAAAGAGAAACAGATCGTTCTCGGCTAAGTACCGACCTCCGCCACAAGTATTTCCCCAAGATAAGATTAGGAAACGTTATGCTGGGTTATAACTCAGCAGACGACGTCCTGTAAAATGCACTGTGAACGTAAAAATTTTGAACTCATGTTGCGCCTGCGCTACCATCAGTTACTTTTCCTTAGCGGAAAGTCTTAAACCAAGTTCATCCAGCCTCCTGAGGGAAATTGCGAAGCTACAGGAAAGTGAGGTTACTGTTACTTCATACTATTGTGCTCAAGGTTATGAAACTGAGATTCCTGGCTCATTAGAAAATTCCTTAGACACATTTAACATAAAACCTTCAATGCTGATCAATTTCGCCTTGCCTCATCCTTGGCCAGGCTGAACTTTTCTTCGGCCAGAAATAACACCAACATCGACGGAGCCGTAAATCACAGTTTTCCTTCTTTCAGGATTATTTTGTTAGCTGCCAGTGTACAAAAAGGTATTTAAGCCGTATAATTTGAACTGTAAGTCCCAGCTAGTCAAACTGCCAGAGTATTGACAGGAGATCACTGAGGTTTTTCACCTACGTTTCATGTAATATTCAAAATCTGTTTGATGTTCAATGGCTAACATTCCTCACTTATCAAGTTAGTCGTCGATCAGTAGCACACATACAAAAAGGTACATATCCTGCAGCACACTGGTAACGAGTGAATGGCGAGCGCACTCATCCCTGTGTGTATGTTATTGAACGTAAATGTTAATTGGACCAAATATGATTCTGTCACTGTTTAATTGAAAGAATGATCTTCTTCACTACCACTAATGGGTAGCAGTACAAATACGGATCGTAGCCAGACGCGCTCAATTAAGATTAAATGCTTGGTATAAGGATTTCTTGCAATAACCATAGCAATTCCTCGATGCCAAGGTCACCCTGTGTGCGAGTTTTCCCAGCTTCGTCTCAGTTATACTCGTTCGAAGCCATAAGTACGTTGTACCCTGAAATCCATAATGACTCACTCTGTAACTCAGCAGCAGTAATTTCTTGTTTAAAATTTTCTCTAATCGGATCACTGAAACAAATTAGACATTGATTCTCTGCACTGCATCTTCCAGTTTTCATTTGGTAGCCCAGCCGCACAACGAATCAGCGCAGTTTGTTGCGTATAGCGTTTCTTAACTTCCTTCTCAAAAGACTGAGTCTGAGTACAGTGGGTAATACTGTTTAGCCGACCCCACTTTAAAATTTGATAACAGCTGGTTTAGTTTCATCTTTTAGCAGAGAGGTGACAGAAATATGCTGCATCATGACAAGACTAATACGATGTCATTCGAGAGCACAATAATAAAATTCTTCTAGGCATTCAAAGCTGTTGTGAATAAATGACGCTAACACACTTTCTTTAAAAAATGAAACCGAGTTAAAGAGAAGTTTTGTAACAAAATAACTTCCAATTCCTACTTCTTGGTGCAGTAATTGTTAGCTGCACGTGTCAGTAGTTTGTCACTACAGGAAGAGATTCTTTGACAGTTCTGAACTGTGCAAGTCTTTCAGTAACAGGATAGTTGTAAACCTTTAAGATTGAACTAAACAGGCGGTATAAGATCGTAAACTGAGTGTTTTGGGATGAGAAACCAACTGTCGGAAGTGAAAATATCAGACTTTGCGAGGCCTTGAATGAGTAATACGTGCAACGCATGCGTTTGTATATTGTTTCTATTTCGTAATGAATGGGTGTTGTGTAATGTCCTTAGGTTAGTTAGGTTTAAGTAGTTCTAAGTTCTACGGGACTGATGACCATAGATGTTGTCCCATAGTGCTCAGAGCCGTTTGAACCATTATTTCATAATAAACAACTACCCGCCGCATTGGCGTTGGTGACGCTGTTTAGAAAAAACGCTACGTAGTCGTACACGATGACTCTTGCTTGGAGCTTACTACTGTTGCCAGTTCATGATTGTTTGTCAAGGATGGATCATCATTCGACACAAGCACGGGGTAATATGCATTCAATTTATGATGAAGCAGGCTTTAGAGCAAGGAAAGTAGAATGAATATACAGAGGAAGGTTTCGCAACGGGAGACATAATAGGTGAAAGAACTTAGTTGTTTTTAACACAAGCTTACGAGAAACCGCGACATCCAAGCCGTAAGGTTCTCGACAAAAGAATTTACGCACTGTAGGATTTGATGATATTGTGCTGGATCGTATGTGAGAAGATTCGTCAATGAGCTCCCAACAATTTGCGTGAAATATACACTATGAAATGTACACTATACACTATGAAGTATACAATATGCCGAGTGCGAAGAGCCGTGGTGTAGGAGCAACACCCTAATCATAAAAAGAGAAATGCTAATCCAGACTTAAGTTATTTCAGTCAATAAGGAACTTCGCATAATTTTTATGGTCGACAGATGAGTGCTCATTCTGCCATGATGGTGTTTTCCACCGCCACAATAACCATTTATAATGTCAATATTTTAATTCCTTCTTTGATTTACACGTTGCCTTTGTACGCCAATTGGCACATGTTTCTCGGCACGAGCGCCACCTGCCCTGCTTTCAGAGTAACTACGCTCGCCGATTACACTCAGTCAGTTGTGAGCTCTGCAAGATCCATGAGCTACACTCCTGGAAATTGAAATAAGAACACCGTGAATTCATGGTCCCAGGAAGGGGAAACTTTATTGACACATTCCTGGGGTCAGATACATCACATGATCACACTGACAGAACCACAGGCACATAGACACAGGCAACAGAGCATGCACAATGTCGGCACTAGTACAGTGTATATCCACCTTTCGCAGCAATGCAGGCTGCTATTCTCCCATGGAGACGATCGTAGAGATGATGGATGTAGTCCTGTGGAACGGCTTGCCATGCCATTTCCACCTGGCGCCTCAGTTGGACCAGCGTTCGTGTTGGACGTGTAGACCGCGTGAGACGACGCTTCATCCAGTCCCAAACATGCTCAATGGGGGACAGATCCGGAGATCTTGCTGGCCAGGTTAGTTGACTTACACCTTCTAGAGCACGTTGGGAGGCACGGGATACATGCGGACGTGCATTGTCCTGTTGGAACAGCAAGTTCCCTTGCCGGTCTAGGAATGGTAGAACGATGGGTTCGATGACGGTTTGGATGTACCGTGCACTATTCAGTGTCCCCTCGACGATCACCAGTGGTGTACGGCCAGTGTAGGAGATCGCTCCCCACACCATGATGCCGGGTGTTGGCCCTGTGTGCCTCGGTCGTATGCAGTCCTGATTGTGGCGCTCATCTGCACGGCGCCAAACACGCATACGACCATCATTGGCACCAAGGCTGAAGCGACTCTCATCGCTGAAGACGACACGCCTCCATTCGTCCCTCCATTCACGCCTGTCGCGACACCACTGGAGGCGGGCTGCACGATGTTGGGGCGTGAGCGGAAGACGGCCTAACGGTGTGCGGGACCGTAGCCCAGCTTCATGGAGACGGTTGCGAATGGTCCTCGCCGATACCCCAGGAGCAACAGTGTCCCAAATTTGCTGGGAAGTGGCGGTGCGGTCCCCTACGGCACTGCGTAGGATCCTACGGTCTTGGCGTGCATCCGTGCGTCGCTGCGGTCCGGTCCCAGGTCGACGGGCACGTGCACCTTCCGCCGACCACTGGCGACAACATCGATGTACTGTGGAGACCTCACGCCCCACGTGTTGAGCAATTCGGCGGTACGTCCACCCGGCCTCCCGCATGCCCACTATACGCCATCGCTCAAAGTCCGTCAACTGCACATACGGTTCACGTCCACGCTGTCGCGGCATGCTACCAGTGTTAAAGACTGCGATGGAGCTCCGTATGCCACGGCAAACTGGCTGACACTGACGGCGGCGGTGCACAAATGCTGCGCAGCTAGCGCCATTCGACGGCCAATACCGCGGTTCCTGGTGTGTCCGCTGTGCCGTGCGTGTGATCATTGCTTGTACAGCCCTCTCGCAGTGTCCGGAGCAAGTATGGTGGGTCTGACACACCGGTGTCAATGTGTTCTATTTTCCATTTCCAGGAGTGTATTTTATATTAACGTGACAAACCCTAATTCTAGGGCTACATTGGGTCTATGCCGACAATTGTAAGAACGGCGATGGTACATTAGTCCTTACTATTGTAAAATTGTAAGTACCAGTCGTCGTTATCATACTTCTGTAATGCAAGAGTTCTCTAACTTGTCTTAAAATTTATTCTTGGCTTATAAGATTCATACTTTTCTAATGTAAGCTATGATGTTCATTGTCCTTAGGTTACCTTCTGAAGAAGACAAATTTATATTTGTCGAAACCTAGGTAAAGAATTTCTTTATCCATTGCAACTGTTTATAATTTTATCATTTACAGTGTGATCAGTGACTACTCCACTCGCTCATAAGCGCATATCAGACGAACATCAACAATGCCCAGTCGTTTTGTGTGCTGAATTGTTCAAAATTAGCTAACAGAATCTTATTCGTTGCCATTCCTGTTGAATAGTTCACGTTCTTTGGTGTTCGTTCGGAACATGCTACCGCAGGTGTAGGAGATTGTCCCTCTTGTGCACACGCAAAGATATGGTTTCAATTCGTCAGCGCATCATTCGACATTGATATCAATCGCCGTAAGTCCCTGAATAACAATAGTCCTCATCGTTCGACTGGAAGGGGAGGTCCATTTCCATAGCTAGCGCCATCAGTGGATCTGAGGTTGTACCTCCTTTGGATTCTATTTCCTAAGGGGTTGCAAGACACGGTTGGTGAATGAAACCACAGCAGAGATTGAAGAGGACCTAGCTGGTTGGATCCTACCTCCCTGGCAGCTGGCAGAATTAATATTTGAAAGAGTGGACCAACATTTTATGCACCGTTGTAGTGCATGCATTGAGACTAACAGTGGAAAGTTTCAGCAGTTGCTTGGAATTAATTCCCAACCATCAGTTCCATTTTTTCAATGTACACAGTGTGCGATCTTCTATCGTATGTATAAAGTTTTGGGCCACTCTATTTATTTACTTGTGCTAAAACCATGATACAAAATAACTGTAAGGTAACGGATGTGGTTTCTGTGCGGTATCTGTCGTTTACAACGAACACAAGTCATTTCCCCTGCAGATTTGATGGCGCGTGCCCTGAGGACCGCCACGTTGCGAAAAACAGATATCAATCGATTAGTGAATAGAGCGACATATTATATTAGGAATAAAATCTGCTACTATTTGTAAAAATTAGAAAATCGCTTGGCATAATCTGCCACTCAGAGAAAGTTTATCGCTGGGCTCAGACTGTTCCACTGTGTTGTGAAACATCATTGCCGCGCAGTACTGCGAGACGAACAGAACGCAGTCTACCTGCTAGAAAGTTGTCATGGTTGCATACAGGCCAGGCGTCAAGGCTGCGTGCCTGAAGCATTGAAATCCGAATATTTTCTATAGCACGTTTTGATACGTTTCTGCACCATTCAGGTAAAGAACTAAGAGCTGTTAGAAATATTATTTAATAATAGAAGTGGGTGTATTTATTTAGAGATATAGAATTGAAATGTCTATACTTCAATAACCTTTGTTGATGAGATGTCCACGTTCACGAATTTTACTTTTTGTTGACTTCTAAGGCTATTCCGCGGCCAAAGTCACTTTTATTCTACCAACGGCCTTATCAAAGCGGGTGTAGGAGCGTACAGACGTTCAAGGAACCCTCTTGCCGTAGGGATGGGAAACTTTCCCTAAAAGGCGGAAGAATCAGCAGCGATCAACAGCGTGAGAATGCAGAAGGAAATGAAACCACTGCATTAAAAACACATAATCTTTATACACAGGACATGTGGCCTGCTACTGATAAGGTGTCGTGATGATATCTCCATTGCCAAAAGATTCAGGAGTACTCCCCCATTCGGATCTCCGGGAGGTGACTACCAAGGGGGAGGTGACCATGAGAAAAATATTGAATAAACGTTCTAGGAGCCGGGGCGTGGAATTTCAGAAGTCTGTACGTGGTAGAGAAGCTAGACAATCTGAAAAGGGAACTGCTAATGTTCAATCTAGATATAGTGAGCGTCAGTGAAGTGAAATGGAAAGAAGGCAACGATTTCAGGTTGGATGAGTTTAGGGTAATATCAACAGCGACAGAAAATAATATAACGGAAGTAGGATTCGTTATGTATAGAAAAGTACGGCGGAGAATGAGTTACTGTGAAGAGTTCAGTGATCTGGTTGTTATCATCAGAATCGACAGCAAACTAACACCAACAACAATAGTTTAGGTATACTTGCCGACGTCGCAAGCAGAAGATGAACATACAGAGAAAGTATATGAGGATGTTAAACGTGTAATTCAGTATGTAAGGAAAGATAAAAATCTAGTAGTCAAGGGGGATTGGAATGCGGTTGTAGGTGAAGGAGTAGAAGAAAGGATTACGGAATAATATAGGCTTGGTAGTAGGAATGAGAGAGGTGAAAGACTAATTGAGGTCTATAATAAAGTTCATGTAGTAACAGCGAATACTCTGTTCAAGAATTCTAAGAGTTGGTATACTTGGAAAAGGCCGAGAGGTACGGGAATATTTCAGTTAGCTTACATCAAGGCTACGCGGAGATTCCGAAATCAGATATTGGGTTGTAAGCCGTACCCAGGAGCAGATATAGACTAAGATCACAATTTAGTAATTATGAAGAGTAGGGTGAAGTTTAAGAGATTATTCAGGAAGACTCAGTGAGCAAAGAAGTGAGATATGGAAATACGAAGGAATGAGGAGATGCGCTTGAAGTTCTTTGAGGCTATAGATACTGCGATAATGAACAGCTGAGTACACTATTCAGTTGAAGAGAAATGGACATCAGTAAAATGGGCAATCACAGAAGTCGGAAAGAACAAAAAAGGTACAAGGAAGGTAACTGCGAAGAGCTCATGGGTAGCAGAAGAAATATTTCAGTTGATCAACGAAAGAAGGAAGTGCAAAAACATTGCGGGAAATACAGGAATACAGAAATATAAGGCACTTAGGAATGATAAAGTGGAAATGCAGGAAAGCTAAAGCGAAATGGCTGCATGAAAAATGTGGAGAAATCGAAAAAGAAATGATTGTCGGAATGGCTGACTCAGTGTACAGAAAGTTAAAACAACTTTCTATGAAATTAAAAGCTAGGAGATATCATTAAGAGTGCAATGGGGATTCCACTACTAAACGCAGGGTAGAGAGCAGATAGGCAGAAAGAGTACATTCAAGGAGCTTTGAGAGCTTTGGAAGACTTAAGATCAAATAAGGTAGAAGGGGTACATAACATTCCTTTGGAATTTCTAAAATCATTGGGGGAAGTGGCAACCAAGTGACTATTCACGTTGGTGTGTAGAATGTAGGAGACGGGCGATATACCATCAGATCTTCGGAAAACGTCGTCCACACAGTTCCAAAGATTGCAAGAACCGACAAGTCCAAGAATCATCATCTTAACAACCCATGCATCCAAGTCAGTGATGAGAATAATATACAGAAGAATGGAAAGGAAAACTGAGGACCTGTTAGATGACGATCAGTTTGGCTTTAGGAAAGTTAAAGGCATCGGAGAGGCAGTTCTGACGTTGCCATAGAAAATGGAAGGGAGACTGAAGAAAAATAGACACACGTTCATGCGATTTGTCGACATGGAAAAAGCGTTCCACAATATAAAATCGTGCAAGATGTTAAAATTAATGTGAAAAATTAGGGTGAGCTATAGCGAAACACAGGTGACATACAATGTCTACAACCACCAAGAGGCATCAATAAGAGTGGAAGACCAAGAACAAAGTGCTCTGATTAAAAAGGGTGTAAGACAGGGACGTAGTCTTTCGCCCCTACTATTCTATCTATACATCGAAGAAGCAACGACGTAAATAAAAGAAAGGTTCAAGAGTGTGGAATTAAAATTCAAGGTGAAAGGGTATCAACGATGCGATTCGCTGATGGCATTGCTATCCTCAGTGAAAGTGAAAAAGAATTACACAATCACTGGAATGGAATGAACAATCCAAAGAGTACAGAATATGGACTGAGAGTAAACCGAAGAAAGACGATACTAATGAGAAGTAGCAGAAATGAGAATAGGAAGAAACTTAACATCCAAATTGGTGATCACGAAGTCGATGAAATCAAGGAATTCTGCTACATAAACACCAAAATAATCCATGACGGACGGAGCAAGGAAGACATAAAAAGCAGACTAGCACTGGCAAAAAGAACATTCCACGCCAAGAGAAATCTTCTAGTATCAAATATAGACTTTAATTTGAGGAAGCAGTTTCTAAGAATGTACGTTTGAAGCACAGCACTGTGAAAGATGGACTATAGGAAAAGCGGAACAGAAGAGAATCGAAGCATTTGAGATGATCTAAAACTTAATGTTATAGTTCGACGTACTGCCGTCGATGTGAACGTCATTATATGCAGAACACTTAGGTTTTACTACGTTTCAGTCTGGAATGAACCTTCTTAGTTATCACTTCCGACCAGTTAGAACAACCATGCAAATCCAGAATACAACTGATTGGGTGAGGATTCGATCCTCGATCCTTTCGAATATGGGCTTAGTGCCTTAACCACTGCGCTACCTGTAGAATTGCAGATAGATTGAAATTTTTTTTGTCATTAAAGGAGAATATAGAGATGATTCATCTAAGAACCTGACTGATTCCTGCCCTAAACCTGTCAAAACTTGGCCAGCGTTCCGATGAGGGCTAAAAGCAGACGAGACGATCGAAGTACACCAAAAGAGAAAGAAAACGTTTCGTCAAACTTCACAGTCGTTAGTGTCAAATAATTTACCGATTATTTCCTCTTCGAGCAAGAACCTCGCAGTACCACACATCACCCGGAGAGAACCCTTGAAGGGCACAATAACGGGATTGCCAAAGAGTACTAGCGCGTCCACTGTTATTATATACCAATATTACGACTAGCGTCATGTTCCGGCTACTAGATATCGTAACAAAATATTTTAGGACATGTAATTAAGTGTAATACTACCTGAAATAAGAAGGTCAATAAAGGAGAGTTATTTATTCGAAACCAATGGACACAAAACAACCTCATAGTCACACAAAAATTATGGGAAATTACAGTATGTCATTATGTGGGAAGCTCAAAGTAACAGTGGTTACATAGTGTTTTCGGAGTTCATGCTACCGTGGTGATCTGAAAAGTAACATCGTATGTCAAAGTGAAGAAATATTTGAAATAGTCGGCGCTAAGGAACACATGTCGTAGGAAAAATAACGACGGTATTCAGGGGCCTGGCAACGATAACTGGACGACTTCCCTGATCTTTTATTATCTAGTACAAGGCAAGGTTTGTTTTATGCACTCTTACAGTGTTTTATGTCTCGCCTATTTATCACTTCACCCATTTTTGCCTTCACAGACTCTCTCTTTGCTATAGGTTCAAAATGAGGCTCAAATAAAGAAGGTAGTAGAGACTCAGTATCTAGCTGACGTTCAAATTCCTTAACTCCTCCAGCTTATCAGAGAAAACATCGTAGTTACTCCGCAAAACGTCAGAATACCGCGCACTTGTGTTGCTAAACAGCAGCCATATCAACAAGCTGGCCAAGCAACCCAGTACAACAGTGCGTACAATCACAGGCTGTCTAAAAACTCTGCGAACTTACTGGCTCCCAACATTAAGCCGTATCTCTCCACCAGAACTCAGAAGGCTGGAAGTTATGTTGCGTAAGTGAAAGAAGATACTGAACAACCCCGACCTTCCCATTCGTGATTATATCCCAGATAATGTGTCTGACAGATTAAAATCCAAACACCAATAAAACAGGTTGCAGAATTTCTTGACGAATGGTTTGATTTACGTTGTAAATGGAGCAAATATGGTTCGGACTGTACACCAGGAATAGAAAAAGATTGCCCTGACCTACGTGGAAAATAGCAAACAGTATCGGCACGAAACATGAAGTATGCAGGGATTTTCTTTTCAAGTGAAGAAATAGGTGCTCGACCATTTTACAGATGCGGCGACACATTCCAAATTATCCAACTCATAGTGGAGTACTGTACTTTAACATTGTGTCCAAATAACGCTAGAGACTTTCTGATACCAATCCCGAATATTGATGACAGGATTGAGATGGTAAGTTTATCATTATAAACTATTGTATCGTATATGTTAAATATATCCACTCTGTGTTTTATATTTTTCATTATTACCATACTTTTATATCTGTTTAATAAGGCGATGTGTTCTGCCGTACGCTAAAAAAAAACTTTTTTACTTAACTCTTCAGATATGCTTGTTACCACAGCCAATATACATTCCACAGATTTACCTCTTAATAAGCTTGTTCAGTTCGTCGTTTGTACCTAGTGCCGGTGCCGGTATTTCCACCATGTCTTTCTACACTAGAAATTGTGTGTAAAAGGCTTCTGTCAACCTTCCCATTACATCGCTGGTATCTAATATGGCATTCTCATACATCTTAAACTTTACACCTGGGTTATCGATTGTTTAATTGTTTCTTATTTTTCCACTTCATCTTCCATCAGAAATACTTCTGTCAAAATCTTTATAATCTGCAAATTCAATCTATAGACAATTAGGATCGATTTATTTTCTTATACACTGCAGTAAATCGAGTATAACTGCATTCATTCCAATATTTGCTCTGATCACGTTTGATAACCTCGTTCCTTCCTCTAAAGACGTCTCATTACACATCATTCACTTCCTTATCAACACGTTTACATCACATTAATACGTGTTTCATAGATCACGACCGAGCGAGGTGGCGCAGTGGTTAGCACACTGGACTCGCATTCGGGAGGATGACGGATTCTGTGAAAGGGCACGGCCGACTTCCTTCCCCATCCTCCCCCAAACAACCCAACCCCAACCCAACCCCATAGATCATGAATTCAACATTTCGTAATGATGTGGAACGTGTTTAACTTTTTCTTTACACAATATAATTAATTTTTTTTACATTTACTACTTAATATATAAAAATTCATCTACTGAGTAGAATGAGTTATCATTCAGAAATTCTTTTAATTTATTTTTAAATGTTCGCTGGCTATCTGTCAGACTTTTAATAATATTTGGTAAATTGCCTAAGATTTTTGGGCAGCATAATTCACCCATTTCTGCACCAAAGTCAGATTTAACCCAGAATAGTGAAGCTCTTCCTTTCTTCTAGTGTTCTAGCTATGCACTTCACTATTATTTCTGAGTTGGAATTGGGATTGTAATAAAAAATTTCATAAGTGGATATATGTATTGCAAAGGTACTGTGAATATCCTAAGTTCCTTAAATAAATGCCTGCAAGGTGATCTTCAGATTCTGATTACATGCTTTTCTGCAATTAATACTTTTCCTCTTAATGATGAATTACCCCAAAATGTGATGCCATATGAAAACAGTGAATGAAAATAGGCGTAGTAAAATAATTTACTGTCATGTTTATCACCAAAATTTTCAATAATCCTAATAGCATAAGTAGCTGAACCTAACCAATTCAGCATATCATCAATGTGTTTTGTCCAATTCCGTTTCTCATCAATGCACACACTCAGAAACTTTGAATATTCTGCCTTACCAACAGAATTATGTTCAAAGTGTTTATGTATCACTTGTGTTATGCTATTTACTGTACAGAATTGTATGTAATGTGTTTTCTCAGAATTTAGCAAGACTCCATTTGTAGAGAACCTCTTAATAACTTTCCAAAAGACATTATTTACAATTACCTTCTTTGTTGGGTGTGATTGCTATACTTGTATCATCAGTAAAAATAACTAGCGTTGCATCTACATGAATACAGAGCGGCAAGGCATTTATATTAGGAACAATAAGGGACCCAAGACTGAACCCTGTGGGACACCATTCTTGATATCTCCCCAGTTAGAGGACTCTGCTGATTTTTGCAGACTATGTATACTGTTAATTTCCACAATAGTTAAGCTCATTTAGAAGAATTTCATGATTCACAAAGTCAAAAGCTTTTGAGAGATCACAAAATATTCCAACGGTTATTCAAAGCATTTAATACTTGATCAATGAAAGAATATATAGCATTTTCTGTTGAAAAGCCTTTCTGAAAATTAAACTAACAGTTTGTTAGTACTTCATTTTTATAAATATGTGATTCTGCTCTTAATGCATTACTTTTTCAAGAATTTTGGATATAGCTGTCAGGAGTGAGTTTGGGTGGTGGTTGCTAGCATCAGTTCCTGATTCCCTTTTAACAATATTCTAAACTGTTTTAATTTTATTATCAGAAATGCTAATCTCAGACATAATGCACATACTTCTGGACTTTTTAATAACTTTTCTTAATACAGCGCAGTAGTTTCTATGTTGTTTGACTGTTTCTGGATCATTAGTCCTTCTAGCTATAAGATACATTTTCCTTTGCTGTTTACACAGATGGTTTCTTACAATTATACTTCACTGGTTTCTTGGGGAAATTATTTTTAAATATACTCACAAAGGTATCATGAAATAGGTTAAATTTTAAATTAGAATCAGTTTCCCTGTACACCTCATCCCAGTCTAACTCTTGAAAGCTTTCCCTAAAACTTGCAGTTGTTAATTGTTACAATATTGTTTCATGTATCGTGGTCTCGGCAATTTCAGTATATCACTCTGCAGTGTTTTAGAGACATAGAGTGATGGTGTGTGCACTGTTAAATGTGATTGCAGGTTAAGTTCTGTGACTGCGTACTTTATGTGTTATTACTGGGTTTTACCATCCCCCTTCAGCGTCAAAATCCAGGAAGAACGCGGTTAAAATACCCGTCCGGTCATTCAGATTCAGGTTTCCCATTGTTTCTTCGGGTCGTTTAGGGCCAATTGAGGCCGGTTTCATACTCCAGTCCGAGTTTGCACTGCGTATCTAATGAAGTCGACGTAAATAGTATGTCGAACCCTGATCTTCCTTCCTTCTCCCCTCACTATCATCAGCATATCGAACTGAATCCTATACAACAGGAATACATCACAATAACCAACACTTAACGGTTAGACTAACACACAGGTCAAACTTCATGAAGGAAAGCTGTTCAAGTGAGCGAAGAAAAAACCTTTCCAAGTAAGAGACTGAATGTACCCCTCGATTTTACCCCGGCAACAATGCCGGATTACTTTTGTTATCTCCAATGCTACATCAGATTCAAGTCACTCGGCGCCTTTACATACCACAGTGCTACTACAGAGGCATACACAAGTTGATGTACGAGACTAGTTAGCGGGTGTGTTATTGCGTTTCACTCAACTTGAGGGGAATTTTTTTTCTGAACTTGTCACTATTATTCTACAATTATTTAGCACTTATAAGTAGGAGAATTTACATTCGTAAGTATAAAATTGAATAATATAAAAATGCCAGTTACTTCATGATTGGTGCTAACTTATCTTCGAGGTTTTATGTCTCATTGGTTAATGTTACGCTGTTTTTCTTCTCAGATGGAGGGTTAGTTTCTGTTATAATGCTTGCTAGATTCCAATACAAATATCTCACTTCTAATGACCCAGATGTCAAGCGACGCTAAACGTCGCGGTTTGTGATGCTGCGCTACGCTACACATCTGGCATCTCCTGCCGCTGACTTCGTTTAACTCACAATGGATGCAAAGTGGTATGTCATCCTTTATATCCCATTGTTCCAATATCAAGCCATGCGATTAAAATTTGCGACTGTGAGCGATGTGTTCATCTACAGTTAGGTAGGTCCGACTCCGTTTGTGAACTTACGTATTCCATCGCAAGTTTATGTATCTGTTTACTGGCTTCCTTCTTAGACATCTGAGGTATCGGAAATATCAGCAGCATTCAAATACTTTAACGACGAAGATTACTTGCCGTTTTTACATCTACGACTTACTTCAAGTAATCACACTCTGTTGATGTAGCCACTAATACCGTAATGATGTACGTAATAGTCGATCAAGTTTCTAAGAGTCGAATTGCAGAAATCTCCCAGAACTCTACGGGCACAATATCTCTACATATAGCTTGACTAATAAAAAGAGGAGAAACTTAGAGAATAGGTACTTAGTCCTTCGCAGCAAACAACATCCATGATGCGTTACTGTGTAGGGCTCCTTTGACACTTGAAACTAAAATGCAGCATGTTAATGATGTTTCAAACATGAATGTGGGAGCAATGTGAGGTAGCGGTTAAGACACCGGACCTGAGTTTGGGATGAGTGGAGTTCAAAAGCCAGTCCGGCCATCCACATTTTGTCTTTCAGTAGTTTTCTTAAACACTTAAAGGAAATGTCAGGATGGTTCCTTTGAGAAGAACGCTGCTGATTTCCTTCTCTGCCCTGCCCTTATCCGAGCTTGTGTTGTGTCTTTTGTGACCCCTTGGACATTGGTACGTTAAAACATAATCTTCCTTCCTTTATCCTTCTCCAAATCAACTATAACTACTGCGCGTTGCCATGTTTCTGTAGACAAATGACTGATTGTGCGAATTTGGCGGAGTTAAAATCTAGAACATTGCCATTCAGGTCAGGGGTTATATTTTCTAGAGTAGCACTCATTTATATCTGAGTTATTCAAAACTGACTCCTTAGCTGTTTGTTCGACACACTCTCAATTTACTAACTGGAAATCAGAGTTATGGCTTCCCTGCTACAAAAACTGTTAACTCTACGCACATTACAAAATGTATCTAGTTGCAAGTTTTCATCTTTCTCGAGATAAATACATAAAAGAACTGAATTTACAGCCCATCCTGCGTTGAGTTTGCTTGCAATCTGTGTCTGCTTTCTTTACCTTGGATACGGTATGGTCTTCTTATGTATTATAGTGTTGTAAGCGTCCTCCAACGGACCTCCATTTTGGTACACAACATACTCGTTAACTACAGTTCAGATAACAATGCATTTCTAAATCATACAAGTGTAATTTTAACTTATTGTTCTAGTTTGGAGCTTGTGGAAAAGTTGTGGAGGGCTGGAAGACGCGGTAGGATAGCTGTTATTTTCACGCTGGAGTAAAATTCTAAATCATGTCGCCTCTTCCCTACGCGCGTGCTGGAACAGTTTACTGTAGTCAGTCTTATCGCAGCAGGAAGTTTCATTAGGTTTGCTAGCCCTAGATACTAGCATCAATTAAATTTGATCTATGAGATAGCGAGTACGTAATACGTTCATGAGAAGGTCTGTACTGCGAAGTGACTCTACTATTGGTGAAAGCGAGCATTAAGTCCTGCCTTAGGGCTTTGACACGCAGAGAAAATAACGTTGCAGCGATGAAGGAAAATCTTAATTGTGCCCTTCCTCGCTGCACGCTTGATTAACCCCCCACCCCCTTTCCTTTTCTTTCGCTCTAAAAAGGAGGAAAGGAGATGATAATCTTTTGGGTTTCGAGAGTACCTTAACATGAAACAGACGTAGACAAAATACAAAAGGAACGTGTGTTTTCTCTCGTCTTCACTTTAGTCCTATTCACAGCAATAGGACAGGCTAGATACTAACATAGACACATATTTATAATGTGTGTGACCTCCAAATGTGAGCTATATACTTACAAATAGTTGAATACAACACTATTTATTATGAACGAAGCTGGCATTCCCTATGTTAGCAGCCAAGTGGCATAGCAGAAGACAAAGGTAAAGGAGCGATTGACGAAGCTGGTCTATCACATTCTTATTCCGTCGAAGTACCATAGTCATGTCTGAAGCCCTTCAGAGTTCAGAAAGGATATAGTTTTAGCGTTAGTCCCAAAATTTGTATGAATTGAATTAGCATACTTGCAAAAATCTCAAAACTAAGCCAAGGGAAAGAAGATTGAAGTTTAACGTCTCATAGACTACGAAGTCATTGGAAGCGAACTGGGGAAGATAGGAAGGGGAGTCAGCCGTATCCTTCTCAAATAAACCAGTCTGGTATTTGCCTTAATTAATTAATGAAAAATACGGATAAACTGAATCTAAATTGCTAGATAAGAATTTAAACTGCCATTCCCCAGAATCTTAATTCAGTGTTTTACCATTGCTAATCTTCGCTCGATGAAACCTTCAAAGGAAGTGAATGAATCACTAAACCTCACTTGTATTCATATTAAGCGTTTCACTGGTGCGTTATTTGTCTTGAGGTAGATCTGGCAAATGTTCTGCTACAACACTTCAGTGGCAACTTGACAAAGCATCTCCTTCATATTTGACTCAGTGCTATAACATGCAATAGTTAATTGAGCCGAGCGCGTATGGCATAGTTCCCATATTGCGGAATAATTTTACAGTTTCTGCTGATGCTACAACTATCCAATAGATCTTCAGTAGTATTTCCTGGAATTATGTTGAATGAATTACCAAGATTAGCTTAGTGAAATTTCAGTGGAGCCTAGTGGAACTAGAAACGAGAAATTCTCCACAAGGTTCCAGTAGCGCAAAACGTAAGGTACTATAAAAATGATTGGTATAAAATAATGTTACTGAAATTTTATAAGTTCTTTATTCGAGAAGACTCATCAACATTGAGGATGGTGTGTTCTCCGTAAATTACTGTTCGAAAATACACCATGGGATGAAAATTAGATTGCTGCATTATGTCTCCAGAAATTGAAAGTCCACAAAGTTGAGTATCTACTCTTGTCCTCTGCACCATAATCTGAAATGGCCACACCAAGAAATTAAACCGACTGACATAACCACCCACGTTCGGCAGAGGACGTGACAAACTGAAACAGGAGTTCGAAGACCTGTTGTATACAGTGCAGGAGCTGTGAGTCAAACAACAAAAAGAAAGTGAAATATCTGTTCCGCCAGTGTGCCCAATTATCAAATTATCTCTTGACAGCCGGACAGTCAGGGAGCGGCACAGATAATTGAGGCAGTTACGCCAGCGACTCGCCTCTTTCGGTGGTAGCGCTTCCTGCCGCCAGGTTGTTTCACAGAGAACACTAGCCTTTAGGCCACTCAGGCCGAGTGAACCGGCAAGAAAGCTGCGTACCGACGAAAAACGGAATACCGAAAGTCAGTAGCAATTAATTTGTCCTCGTGTAACGGTATTGCTTGTCCAACATCCAGTAGGACGAAATCATTTCTGTAAAATTTATGGCTTTTCTCGGATTTCAAAGTTATAAACCAACGATTAGTGTATCATGCACTCTAGAGACATAAGAAGAATTGAGAACACCCGAGGAGCAATATAAAATTCACCTTCATTCTTATCTGTTATCTCCGATCATTTGATAAGTAAATGGCAAATGTGATTACCTGCATACAGAACAAATAACTTCCACTAAAATAGAAAAATGATAGACGTAGCTATATCTGTAAAATGAGTTTACCATTGAAGGCGTAATTGAAAACAAACGACCTCTGGCACGTATCTTAGGAAATGCAAGATATCTGTGTCCAACTGCCGGCATCTGTGACCGAGCGGTTCTAGGCGCTTCAGTCTGGAAACGCACTGCTGCTACGGTCGCAGATTCGAATCCTGCCTCGGACATGAATGTGTGTGATGTCCTTCGGTTAGTTAGGTTTAAGTAGTTCTAAGTCTAGGGGACTGATGACCTCAGATGTTAAGTCCCATAGTGCTTCGAGGCATTTGAACCATTTGTGTCCAACTTGCCAATAGTGAAGTTTTCTGAGTAATGGAAACTTGAAAAAGTTGTGTGTGGACTGGGATTATAGAAGTAAACGTCCCGTTTACGCATGAAAGAGTTTGTGTTGAACTGTTAGCTTATAAAACTAAAGATTCGAGAGTCGATTCCATCTCCATCATAGAGCTTCTTTTCAGGTACTTACTTTGTCTTTCACTTCTGCAGTGCTTTTTTTGTGTGAAAAATAAGTCATCATTGTAACCTTCTCTTCCCTTACTCGGTAAATGAGATGGTGAGACGATTCGGTCCTCAAATTTGTGGAAAGCAGAGGCACGCAAACTCCAACAGAATCGTGTCTAGTTAAACGCCCTAATGTTCAAATCACACATACAGTTGATGAGAGATTTATCTTATTTAGTGGGAACAATTTTAGTAGAGGATGAAAACTGATGTTATTAGTACGGTGGTCATCGTAAAACTTGGTTGATAAGTACTAGTACTGGTAGAGAAGACCTAAAACGCACCTTTGTTTCTTCCACATGACACAGATACAAAATACATTAGTTAAAAATTGCGCTGTAATAAATATTAATCGTGTTGCTTTCCTTTCTCACTCACTGACTCACCAGCGACTTCCTACCTACAGCTCATAAACTGCTGACTTCAGCCTACCATTTTAAGTTTTTAGGAAAATATTTACCATGAAAGTATCACACGTCTGCTTTGATCGATGGCGTCACCAAAACAGTGGACATAAAACATTTATAGAAGTCCAATATTCGTTATGTAAGCGCCATTATAACTAGAGTATTACTATCATTCTCGTGACATCACACTCGCTGGCTTCTTCAGCTCTCAACCAAATTGTTAACTTCTGACTCAACCAAGACCTCGAGCCACGCTATAGATCTGAGTGTCACCGCAATTAACATCCAAAAAAATACTAAAGATGCAAAATAAATATTTTTATGTTTTGTTTTACCTCTATTTGCGAACATGCAATGTCACACACCGACTTTCGGTGTCGGTAGATTCAGTCGACCAGCTCTTAACCTACATTCGTTACCAACAACAGAGATGAGAATAGGAAATATGACCAGATGAGTATACATTTTAAATATCAAGAAGAGTTTCAGAAACAGCCGAACACTTAGAAGTTATGTAATTGTCAGGGAGAAAATTATACAAGACATCTGTTACGTTAGCGTTACCATAAGGCTAAGATTTCTTCTGTTTATAATTTATTAAACAATCTGGTGCTTTGCGAAGAAATTCAGCTGACCGCTCACGGAAAGGGAGCCTGTTAAGGTATCAGCGCCAATATATGTTCCACTCTGTGCTCTCCCATAAGTTTCACTAGACGGAAATATTCTGGGACCGGAGCTGATTGTATTTCGGTATGTGTTGACCTGAGAAAGAATCGTGAAAGGAGATAAGAAACTTGAAAAATAAATTAATGTAATACGGCTTCCATCCACTGGCCGATGTCAGCTTAGGAATATATGTAATTTAACGTCCTGCACGTCCCGTAGTCTTTCCTTAAAATTCTACACCTTGGTAGCGTCTACAGGTCCGGTCGTTACTCTGTTGACATTAAAAGTTCGGTGTTATAACACCCTTTGAGTCCCAGAAAAATAAAAAATATACAATCTTAAAATGTTTCACATAATCAAACTCTGTTATCATAGTAAGAGACGAATGCCAGAAGAAATTGGCAAAAAGTAAACAACCAATTCTTTCAAGAAGGTGGTTTTACTTTGGAATCACTGGGACATATAGTTCTCAACCGTCCATCATTTCATGTTATGTATTTAAAGCAAATTCGCATTTTTCCTAGGCAAAATCCCACATCTTGAAACTTCCATGAACTCATAACGCCTAAAACAAATTATAGTACAAAATAACAAACAGAAATTGAAGTAAAATTTAGTAAATTATGTGTCAAAACTACATATTGCCCCAGTGGTTTCATTTCGATAATACTCATGAAAGTGGTAGTACAAACTTAAATTTACATTACAATAACATATACTTCCTTTGGCTGTCAGTTATTGCCTCAATACGGCCACAATAGAAAAGCAGCATGTCACAACCTCCTACAATCACGTAGCACGATCTCCGCGCCAACTGTTGTCTTGAACGCTACAAGTGATTGTTACAATGTAGTGCATTCGTTGAAGTACCCAAGTGTACCACTAGAAGTCTCTGTCTTGCTATAGCAACTGTGGTATCATGCGAAAGACGCTGGTACATCAAAAAAAAAAGTCAATAAAATCGTGATTTCAGACAGAAACCACTGGTACTCAAAAGGTTATGGAGGAAAGAAAGTTAAAGCTCGACGTCCTTCAAGATCGATGTCGTTAGATACCGACTAACTAACCAACACTTAGCATTTATGTACGTATTTATCTAGACATAAATTGACAAGCAATGCAAGAGATTCACTTATCACAGAATACGTTCGGATTTCAAAAATATACAAATTACATTAGACTATGTACAACAAGTTCATACAGGGTCTGTTTATTCTGTGTATTTTTAACCACGTTGTATGTCATTGGTCTTCTGCCGATGAGCGATGGCTGTTTCAGTTTCATTCGTGGCGTGCTTGATGTTTAACTGTTCTTACTGCACTCATTATTCATTTTACAAGTACCACTGTCACTCGTATAATTCACAACACCTATAAAGGTCATCATATCTGGTTATTCCTGTATCCGCTGAATAATTTTTGTAATTACTAACTCCTGGCCATTAAAACTGTAGCACCATGAAGGCGGTATGCAACATACCTTAAATTGTCATGAAGTGTACTACTTGCTTGGATATGCAAATTATCAGCATTTCAGTACCACCGCACAAAGTAGGTCGGAGTAACGCCATTTAAAATCTGTATTTAAGGAAAGATTACGCAGAGGATTTCTCGTTCACAAATCGAATTTGAATGTTGTTCGTTTGCGACAATATTGTTTTATGCCATGTTTAAGCAGGAGAAACGTCTAACAGCCAGCACCAATGTGAAATTGACGGCAGCAGAATCGTGGCCTATCGAGACCACAGTGCATCGTTTCCCGGTATTGCTGCCCGCGTCGCTTGGTATACCACGGCTGTCATTTGAATTTGCAATCGATGGATTGAGGACAGTCTTACCAAACGTCATGCATCAACTCATCGGCACCACGCGACTAGCACCCGAGAAGACAGCGATATTGTTCGCTCAGTCGTGCAGGATAACACTTCAGGTGCTTTGAATCGAAAATCGAACTTTTCTGCAAGAAGATAGGTATCCACATGGGCAGTGCTACGACGTCTGGAGCAATCACGGCAGTCATTGTTCCATCTTCCCTTGTAGTAGCAGCAAGGAGAAGCGCACTGGTAGTGGTTCGCTTAACAACAACGCTGGACATAGCAGTGGCACCATATCGTTTTTTCGACTGAGTTTCAGTTCGGTTGTTGTATCTGTGTGTAGTGGTTCCAAGCAGAACGAACATTTTAAGATTGTATTCAGCATCGTCGTATATGACCAGCATCTGGCGTGATGGTTTGGAATGCTACCGATTACACAATACGATCATGTCTGATTTGCATAGCCATTACTCTGGACAACGGACTTAAGATTTCTGGCCTTTAAGCCCGACGGTTGTGCTCAGTTTCGAGGTCTCCGTGGCGTTACTTTTCAACGAGATAACGCAAGACCATATGTGGCCCGTTCTTTTATGACCAACCTCGAAGCAGAAGGTGTTCGACTGTTGCCCTGGTTCGAACGTTCTCCGAATCTCTCACCCAGTGAATACATTTGTTCGTTGGTTACCGAGATATTGGCACGCCACCACTCGCCATCCCGTACGATTGGTAAAAACTCGCGTAAAATACAGTAGAAGCACCATGGAATGACTCGCCCGTATATGGCACCCAAGCTCTATTGGATTCGATACCAAGTCGTGTTAGTGCCCCTACTGCTGACAGAGATGACAGCTCTGCGTACTAAATTTCGCACCCTGTATATTCTCAAATCACCTAAAAATTTGATCGTGTGATCTCCCTACTATACTGCAAACGCACAACAGATAAAATTTCGTTATTTTCTGTAGATTCTAGCACTGCAGTTTTATTGACGAGCAGTATCTACAGAGTTATTAATTTCCTCTGGGGTTGTGGTGGCGTGTAATTTGCGTTTGTCGTCCACTACTTTACAGTATACGGCTCAGGAATATATACTAAGCAGATTAAGCTTCTGCATAGGAGAAAACTGCTCTTTTGTGGAACTTTCTTTCTAAATGTGTCTTTCTAAATGTGTGAGTTTCAGACTATGTCCCGCTAAATAGCGTGCATAACTCCAATGAGTTTGACATGGACTATTCTTCATCGATCTCTGACTGACAATAATAAATGCACTTTTCGTACGTTAACGAATTTCCAGCAAGCCATTTTCTTTACATTCATCCACTGGCAGGTTTTTAAACCGGCAGTTCTACTCTACGTCTGACTCAGTGATGCTCCACACCTTTTGCTGATTCCCATCTGTAGCGCATCTATCGCAAACGTGAAAAAGTGGTTAAGTCAGCCGGGTATAATCCAAGTATTTACACACAGAGATTCGGCAGGTGTATTAAGGCATCTTCCAGACAATCTCAGGAACAGATTACTCTATCCCCATCTAAGAGCAGTCCTGTTTCATGTAAGACACAGCTGATGTGCCCACATGTGACTGTGAAGCCCGTTATGGATTCGAAGAAAGTGCTGTGGATCGTTGTCATGGCACTTAGCAATTATTCCATTTCGAAAGCGTCAATTTTTAACACGTTTTCATAAGAACGATTTCTTGCCTGTCTGTTCAGTACAAATTTTGCAATTGATTTTAAACTAACGTCCCGATGAGGTAGAGACTTGATATTTTAAACAAAGCTCAGAATTGAATAACATTGCACTAGTGTGGGGGTAAGTACCATCTACCTACAAGAGAGGAGGGGTGGGCGTGAAAACGGGATGACGAAGAGGCATTAACACGGAGCATCGCCTGTCCATATCCTGCACGATGGCTGCGCACAGCAGATTGCGTCGTAGCCCCTGCAGACACGTTGTGCGTAAATTACTTGCTGCTGAAAGTGTCTGCGACAACTTACTCGATTTACAGGTGCATCTCTGTAACACCTGAAAGAACTTTTATCAAACTGGACACACGTATCACTTGCAGCCTGGAGAAAAATACGACCACTCTAGCACCCCTACGGCTGAAGGTAGGGCTGAAACGGAGTGATACAAAAGCGTAGCGCAGGGATGCCTGGAACAACTTCAGCCAAATTTGGTATATACGTGACTCATTTTGCAATGTTTCTATTATCTCCCTCTCTTGTCTCTGTGTCGGTCTGTTTGGTACAAATTTTGCAGTTGATGTTAAAGTAACTTCCCGATGACCTAGAGACTTGAAACTTTCAACATAGCTCAGATCTGGATGACAATTCAATATTAACTCGTCTTCTTGTGTGGTTTATCGTGGAGGGTACTTTATTTACTACTGTCGGTTCCTGATGAGCTACAGACGTGAAACTTTCGACATAACTGAGGACTGGATGGCGATGTATAATTAACTCGTTTTCTTGTCTGGAGAGTGGCGGAGGTAACGTCGTGTATCACTGCCATTTCCCCCTTTTCCTGTTCCAATTGCGAATGGTTGCTGGTAAGCCTCCGTGTGAACACAAATCTCTCTAATTTATGCCCTCATGGTCTTTTCGCAAGGTATATGTAGGGCGAAGCAATATATAGGTTGTCTCAGGCGAAAAGAAACTGAAATAAACCTGAAATTTACCACGTCTTTGTTCTAATCTCATCAAGATATTCGAAAGTGATTGAAAAAATTCACACACTCAAGACTAAAAATCAGAAAGTAATTATTTAAACAAAAATAAATTTTGCCGGCCGCGGTGGCCGTGCGGTTCTGGCGCTGCAGTCCGGAGCCGCAAGGCTGCTACGGTCGCAGGTTCGAATCCTGCCTCGGGCATGGGTGTGTGTGATGTCCTTAGGTTAGTTAGGTTTAAGTAGTTCTAAGTTCTAGAGGACTTATGACCTAAGATGTTGAGTCCCATAGTGCTCAGAGCCATTTGAACCAAAAATAAATTTTGAACATAATACGTTTTAAATTGGACTAAAAAGTATAAAATAATTTCTCCTGGCCCTGTACACATTTTTAATCCCATACAGATAGTTTTGAAAGCTAAGGTTGTAAATTTTTAATAGCTATGAAAATATTTGTAAGATTTATAACTAATAACGTAGGGCACATGCAATACATAATTAACGGGTCAACAGTTCACCTCCTGACTATCATCTGTTGCAGACTCCTCACGTTCTTCCCTATAAATCTTACAAGTATTTTCATAGCTATTAAAAACTCACAGTCACAAATTTTCAGAAATATTTCCATTTAATTCGGAATCTGTATAGAGCTAAGAGGAACTATTTTGTACTTTTTAGTCCGATTTAAAACTGTGTTATATTAAATTTGGTTTCTATTTAAACAATTATTTCTGTAGCTTCATTGTCTTATTTGCTGGCAAGAGCTTTCAGTGAGTTCACAATCATAGGTAACATATGTCTGGGAGTGATATCTAGATTCAAAAGAAGAGAAACTGTCCCTGTGTAACTACGCCCTACTATGTGTTGGCAGTTAGGCACAGACATAGCACAAAATGTGACATGACGTACTCTATCACAACATACGGTAGTGGTACATTTTTTGTAGATAGCTGTACCATCTTATATGCAGTACGAAACTACGTTTATTGGTATGCAATATACATATTGGCAGTAGTGGACTAAGGAACTCAGGCAATGACTTGAGGCGATGGGGCACACCCATTTGCTTCTGATCGCTCTCCTTGCCGTTTGAAGCTTGGGTAAACAGGTAATAACAGGAGCCCTTAAACTCCTACAGCTTCTACCGCTTTTCATTTGGGAGCATAAACTGCACAACTCCAAGATCCGAAGATAGGTTAATTGAGTTTGAAAAAGAATTAAATAAGAACAAAGTAGTTAATGCAGGGTTTTACTAGTGTGGCGGAAACAAAGACGAAATACAGTTGAAATCAGGACATAAATTTTGTACAGGGGAACAGGGAAGAAAGAAAATTTTAGCATATCGAGCACTGTAAATAAGAAAATTAAAAATAATAGTACACATACAGAATAAATTTTAGACGGAAAAGTAAAAATTATTTTTAATAAACTCAAAAGATACTACATGGAAATCTTTCAAAGCTACTCAGCAACGTTCCTAAATTCGGATGATGAGGTAGAAGACATCGAAGAAGAGCGACAGAAACTTTCATGTCACAGATATTCTCATTAATAGCGGAGATAATAAGGGATTTTAATGTAAATGTAGGAAAAAATTAAAGAACTGTTCTTCAGTAATAAACTTTGCATATGACATCAAAAATGAGGGAGGTATATGTGAGGAGAATTTTTCCAGGAGAGCAATATGTTTACCCTCCACACATTCTTCCAGGAAAAAAGATAAAATAGATGGACCTGGCGAAGACCAAATGATACTAAAAATGAAACTGACTGTATTGTCTCACACGATAATAAATTGTACAAGAAATGCCTGAAAAATTTCAGGTGATCATAGACCCTTGGGACGCAGAGTAAAAATTCATACGAAGTTAGAAAGAAAGATTCATCACGCAGGAAACCATAAATACTGATTATGTGAATTTATTTGAGAATATAGATGTATACCATATAAATGAAACTAAAAGTTCAGCATTTTAGAAAATGAAGATCATATCGATATGCGCGACAGGGAAAATTACTTAGCAAAAGCATTTTTGGTATGACCAAAAGACGGATCTGCGAAAACAGAAAAATAAAGAGAAATCTTTGTTGTAACTATACAACTATTAAACAGAAGTCGAAAGATTCAAGCAAACTATAACAGGAAAATGGCAGACTACCTCGAATTAAATAAATCAACTTGGAAATAACTTCGTGAGGCTGTGAGAAGAGAAAACGAAAATATGATAAGGAAAACTATTGCAAACCACTGCAACATGAAGAAGACAAAACAGAAACTTATGTTGGGTAGACTTGACATTCCATGAGCTCAAACTGCAAATGGCCCAGTAACAAACAGCAGAGAGAAATTAGCATCAGCATTCCAAAACATTTCAGATGTTTGTATACATCAAGTGTTTAAGCAGAAATACAGTCACAGATTAAACTATTGACATTTCGGAATTCTGAAAGATATACACATTGTTTCATCTTCCATCATATGTCTAGACGATAGTATAAATTCAGAATTGAAAGCAGAAAATCAGACAAGAAGATTCCGTGTCACCAGAATTATTCTCAGTCATCTTAGAGGAAGTTTTCAGATTCTTAACTCAGAAAAACGAAGACGGTATATAGGGTCGTTTTCTGGTAGTACTGTACTTTTTTCCTGTGGTGTATAGGAGAACAAGCTTGTACGATGAACAGAAGAACATGATAGAGCGGCCGGCCGCGGTGGTCTAGCGGTTCTAGGCGCGCAGTCCGGAACCGCGCGGCTGCTACGGTCGCAGGTTCGAATCCTGCCTCGGGCATGGATGTGTGTGATGTCCTTAAGTTAGTTAGGTTTAAGTAGTTCTAAGTTCTAGGGGACTGATGACCACAGATGTTAAGTCCCATAGTGCTCAGAGCCATTTGAACCATTTTTTGAACCATGATAGAGCAACGCTGAAAAGAGGTCTAATATTCGACTATAGTCATAAATAATGTATAATTGCACATCAGAAGGATGTAGACACAAATTAACAGTTAATTCATAGACACACTTGATGAGTTCGGTGGCCATTGTTGTTGAAGACAATAACTAAATAATCACTAAAAGAAGTGAACAAAAGAGTACAAATAGTCTGGAACGCTGATGCCTGTAAGGATGCCGTAAAACTGGCCTGAGCTGCTAAACAAAGTGGCAACTGAGAAACTGCCTGCTGGCTTCTGTCTCGCGTTCTTCGGTCAACGTTTGTGTGATGATTTTTCTGACGTTTCGCCGGCACAAGCGGCTGGCATTGTCAGAGCTTTAGCCTCCATTGCTGGTATAGCCGAGCTCGCGGCCGCATTCTACAGGGTGATTCAAAAAGAATACCACAACTTTAAAAACGTGTATTTAATGAAAGAAACATAATATAACATTCTGTTATACATCATTACAAAGAGTATTTAAAAAGGTTTTTTTTCACTCAAAAACAAGTTCAGAGATGTTCAATATGGCCCCCTCCAGACACACGAGCAATATCAACCCGATACTCCAACTCGTTCCACACTCTCTGTAGCATATCAGGCGTAACAGTTTGGATAGCTGCTGTTATTTCTCGTTTCAAATCATCAATGGTAGCTGGGAGAGGTGGCCGAAACACCATATCCTTAACATACCCTCATAAGAAAAAATCGCAGGGGGTAAGATCAGGGCTTCTTGGAGGCCAGTGATGAAGTGCTCTGTCACGGGCTGCCTGCAGACAGTGCTTGAACCAATTTCAGACGATAAGGTTTCATAACTAACCTTTTTCGTAGGACTCTCCATACAGTTGATTGTGGAATTTGCAGCTCTCTGCTAGCTCTGCGAGTAGATTTTCCTGGGCTGCGAACAAATGCTTGCTGGATGCGTGCTACATTTTCATCACTCGTTCTCGGCCGTCCAGAAATTTCCCTTTGCAGAAACACCCATTCTCTGTAAACTGTTTATACCAACGTTTAATACACCATCTATCAGGAGGTTTAACACCATACTTCGTTCGAAATGCACGCTGAACAACTGTCGTCGATTCACTTCTGCCGTACTCAATAACACAAAAAGCTTTCTGTTGAGCGGTCGCCATCTTAGCATCAACTGACGCTGACGCCTAGTCAACAGCGCCTCAAGCGAACAAATGTACAACTAAATGAAACTTTATAGCTCCCTTAATTCGCCGACAGATAGTGCTTAGCTCTGCCTTTTGTCGTTGCAGAGTTTTAAATTCCTAAAGTTGTGGTATTCTTTTTGAATCACCCTGTATATGTACCTGGCGCGCCAACGTCCAAGGGCTTCTCCGCGGTCGTTTCCGGTACGATTCTCTTATAGTTACCTGCAACAGTCGTTCGCTGCAACACGGGAATCCATGATCCGTTTACCTCGAGGCCTTCTTCTTTCTTGTTCAAGATATGCTCCTGTTTATGTATTTCTAGAGCTTCTCTGAACAAGCGGGTGTGATAGCTCTTCCCTACAGCCAGAACTTTCGTGTCGGCGAATTTTACTATCTGATCGGCCTCGCACAGCTCGTACTCTACCACGGCCGATTTCTCCACCTGCCCCAACCTGCAATGTCGCTTATGTTCTGTGATCCTGGTGTTGATTGGTCATCTAGTCATTCCAATATAAACTTTTCCGCTTGTGTTTGGTAAATGGTATATTCCCGACATTGCAAGTGGTTCCCTTTTCTCTTTGATCTTATTTCTGTTTGTAAATAGTTTTCACGCCGTGTTTGCGTAATATACGGCCGATTCGTCCGTCACTCTGGGAATGTATCCAACATTTCTTTTTCCGATGTGTCACTCCGCCGAGTGTTTGACTTTGTTATACCTCTAATCTAACTTGTGGACTACCCAATGCTCCTCAGAACACTTCCCAGGTCTCTCATTTCGCGTCTGAGGTGCTGAGGCTCACATATTCGTCTTGCTCGCATTACGAGCGTATGCCTCTTTTCTGGCACTAGTGGTGATTTGACAGTTTGTGCAGGTATCGGTCCGTGTGTGTCGCTTTTGGATACAAACTGCGTCCCAGGTTTTCACTATCGTTTGTGACATCTAGAAATGGTAGTTGTTTGTCCTTTTCTACATCCTTGGTAAATTTTATGTGGGCATGGAGGCTGTTCATGTGTCTTAGGAAGTCACCGAGCTGTTCCTCACCGTGGCTCCACTCAGCGATGGTATCATTGACGTATCCTACCACACCTTAGGTTTACAAGATGCCAAGTCCAATGCCTGTACATAGAAATGTTCTGTGAAAAAGTTGGCCACCACTGGACTAAGAGGACTACCCATGGAGACGCCTTCCAGCTGTTCGTAGAAGTTGCTGTTCCACGTGAAATAGCTCGTGGTGAGACATACATGAAAGATCTTGGTGATGTCTTGCGGGAAAATGAAACCGATGTGCTCCAGTGAGTCACTGTGTGGCATTTTTTTAAACAAAGAAACAACATCGAAGCTGAACATGATGTCGTTTGGTGCAAATTTTAGTTTCTTTAACTTCTCAGTCAAATGTCCTGAGTCCTCTACGTACGTGTCAGTCTTCCCACGTGCGTCTGGAGCACAGAGGCCAAGTGTTTTTCCAGTTTATACAACGGTGGGCCAGGAGCGCTAACAATCGGTCTTGTGGATCTTTGCCGAGGTGGTAGGAGTTCTGTGTTGCGCATTTTCCTCTGTATGCCCGCCAGTAAAGAAGGCGCCTTGATTAACTGAATCGTATTCCGTGTGATAAGCTGTGTCGGACCCGTGCTTAGTTTTCGGTACGTCGTCGGATCTGATAGGTGCGGATCTTCTGCTCATAATATTCGGTCTTCATTATGACGGTCACATTTCTCTTATCGGCAGGCAGTACCAATATACGCTTGTCGGCTTTAAGACTCTTAATAGCTTGTACCTCTTCTTTCTTCAGGCTGCAAGCTGGTGGTTTTCTTCACCGCAGTATCCTGGCTGTTTCAGTGCGTATTTCCTCTGTTCTTTCATTAGGAAGGACCCGAATGGCTGCTTCGGTATTAGCAATGATGTCCTCCATAGGTATAGATTTCGAGATGATAACGAAATTCCCTCGTTTTTGAAGGACAGACACATCCTCTTTGGTCAATTGTCGTTCAGTGGGGTTGACCACTGTGCGTAACATGTTAGGAATCGCCTTGTCAACCTGCTTCCGGAATCTTGCAAACTTTTTCTTCTGTCGCTCAGTGCAGCGTTCGAGTTCGTTCTGCATGCTCCTGTTGAGTGATGCTGTCGATCTTGTCCCAGTCGTCTTAATGCATTCTGCTACTTAACTGATAGAAAATGTCCAAAAGTTCCTCATCCGTTCTTACCAAGTATCTCCGCGTTGTACGAATTCGCTCACGAACAAAAGCTCTTTTCATTCTGTCATAGATACGATGTGGTTGGGCGGTGGTAAATAGGTGCTCATATTTCAAGAACTTCGATGTAGCACCTTCATCCCGGCATCGTGACGAAAAGGCGACAGAGGACATCAATCGTGCTTTCTTCTTCCATCGTGGGTCAAGGCGCCGGTACAATCTGCCAATCTGCTCCCCGTAGAGGCGTAATACAAAATTCTTAAGGCAGTTATTTCGACAAAGAGCTCCATGAGCTACGTAAGAGCAATCAGGCAGAAAACTGGTGTCAAGTACAGCAATGAATAAGTGCTGAGATACACACGGCTGACAGTTAAACGAGCGGAAGACACCACAGCCAGTTCCTTACATTTGTCGAGGTCTTTCTGTTTTCTCTCGACATGTCGACATGTTGTTCGAATCCACTCTCTTACAGAATATATGATCTTGTTTTCTCTTGTTTCGAACGCATATATATATATATTTCTGTAGCGTTTCCGAAACCATTGTTGGTACAATATTAATTGCCTTGCATTATACTCTAAAATTGGTAATTTTACATTTTTAAATATCTTAAGGATGACACTTACTGTGCCTGCAAATATATAAATTGTGTAACCACTGCTACATACATAGTCCTTCGTTCATATTGTATGCTGTGTAACTCAGACATCTCAGTGCTGTTATATACGTAATGAGAAACCTACGTCTGTTCCTCCAGCACCTTTAGGTTTTTGAAAAGTGTTAATCATGCTCTAACCCCCAACCTTAATTTACGGCTCCAGTTCACGCCACCTCCCTGTCAGCTACCTGATTTCTAGTTAACGTTTGCTTCACCTCTTTTTCCACATTCACGTATTCCTTTCACTTGTGAGCATCCAGCTGTGTATTTGCTGTAAGTATCCCCTGCCTTCCAGCCGTCTATCATTAGTGGACGAAGTCAATAAAAATCCTGTTGCGGGTTTTCTCCACTGGATAGCACACCGAGATGACAAAAGCCATGGGATACTTCTCAGTCCCCTGCAGAAATACTGAGCCATGCTGCATCTATAGCTGTCCATAGTTGCTAAAGTGTTGCCGCTGCAGGATTTTGTGCACGAACTGACCTCTCGATTAGGTTCCATAACTATTCGCTGGGATTCGTATCGGACGGTCTGGGTGGTCCAACCATTCGTTCGAACTGTGCAGAATGTTCTTCAAACGAATCGCAAACAATTGTGGCTCGGTGACGTGTTTGGGAACACTAGTCCGCGAATGGCTGCCAACAGTCCCCAAATAGCCGAACATAAACATTTGCAATCAATGACCGGTTCAGTTGGATCAGAGGACCCAGTCCATTCCATGTAAACACAGCCCACACCATTATGGGACCACCATCAGCTTGCACAGTGCCTTGTTGATAACTTGGGTGCAGGACTGCGTAGGGTCTGCGTCACACTAGAATCCTACCATCAGCTCTTACCAACTGAAATCGGGAGTCATCAGAGCAGGCCTCGATTTTCCAGTCGTCTAGCGACCAACCGATATGGTCACAACTCCAGGAGAGGCTGTGCAGAAAATTCTAAATGACTTCTGGCAATATTTGATGCAGTTTTGCTTGTCTGTTAGCACCGGCAACTGGTGCAAACGCCGCTACTCTTTTTAAGTGAAGGCCACTGGGTTGCCTGAAATCTCGTATTCTCGGCGCCATCTTGCCACTGTGGATCTCTGAATACTGAATTCCCTAACCATTCCCGAAATGTAATATCCCATGTATCTAGCTCCATCCGTTTCTGAGTCTGTTAATTTCAGTCGTGTGGCCATAATCACAGCATACACCATTTCACACGAATCATTTGAGTACTAATGATAACTCCTCCATTGCAGTGGCTATACTACCACCATCTGTATATGTGGAATTCGCTATCCCATGATTTTTGTTACTTCAGTGCGTATTAATTTTCTATACAGTTTTTAATACATTTGTGTTCTCCCTGAAACCAGAGATAAAGTTCGAAATGCTTCTGAGTTTTACCTGCCACATACTTTAGAATTTCGATTAGAGTCCTCAGTTCATTAGTACCGATTTATGCAGGACACTTCTAGGCCGTCGCCAAGTGAGCGCATGGAGCACGTATTTAGTCGACAGATTTTTAGTCCAACAGCCAGTCGAGAGGGAAAATCTGTATCTGCTGAGCAGCATACAGCACTTCTACATTATGAGCAACAAACGAGTCATTGTTGTCGTTTACGAATTGTAATATGATGTAACAGTAATGTGCTTTGCTCTCTACGTCTTCCTATATGTGATAAGGGCTGTAAGATACACGTACCACTTATCCGTTCCGGACGCATACACCAGTGAGACAAAACATTGTGATTATCTACTTAATATGGTGTTAACTCAAGAATGATACGCAGTATAGCAGCGATTCTGCGTGGCATGGTTTCGAAAAATTCCTTGGTAGGTTTCCGGAGATAGGTGGCACCAGACGTCTATGAAAAATGAAACAATTCCCGTAAATTACCGGCTGGTAGCTGTAGAGGTGGAGCTAGCTGCCGATAGTGTCCCAAATGGGTTCCGTCGGGTTAAGTCCCATAAGATTTCACACACATTTAAAGCCGGCCGCTGGTGGCCGAGCGGTTCAAGGCACTTCAGTCTGGAACCGCGCGACCGCTACGGTCGCAGGTTCGAATCCTGCCTCGGGCATGGATGTGTGTGATGTCCTTAGGTTAGTTAGGTTTAAGTAGTTCTAAGTTCTAGGGGACTGATGACCTGAGATGTTCCCATAGTTCTCAGAGCCATTTGAACCATTTTTGAACAGCTCAAGTAGTTAAAATTCCACAAAGCCCCAAAGCCTGATGGAACCCCAGTCACATTCTGTACCGACTATGCGGCTGAGTGATCACCCCTTTTAAACATAATAAAAAAAATTCCTCAAACAATAAACTATGTCCAGTGGTTATAAGAAAGATCATACCTGTCTTCATGAAGGGCACCAGAAGTGATCCACGAAACTACCGTCCAGTGACCTTGACATTCATTTGCTGTATATTTCTTAGGACATGTTCTGAGCTCAAATGTAATGTGGTATCTCGAACAGAATCATCTCCTCTAAACCAACCAGAACGGATTCCGAAAACATCGATCATGTCAAACCCAGCACGCTGTTTTCTCACATGACATCCTTAAAGCCCTGGATCAAAGCAGCCAGATAGATGTATTGCTTGACTTTTAAAGGATATTCGACTCAGTACCACGCACACGCTTATAATAGAAAGTGTGCTTATATGGGTGTGTTTATATGGGGTATCAAGTGAAATTTGTGACTGGATTGAGGATTTGTTGGTGTGGAAAACACAGGGTGTTATCTTGTGTGTAGGGTCATTGACAGATGTAAAAGTAACGTCACGTGCGTCTCAGAAAAGCGTGTTGGGACCCTTGCTGTTTATTTTGTGTATTACTGACCTTGCAGACAATACTTTTAGCTACCTCAGACGATGTGATTATCTACATTGAAGTACTGTCTGAGAAAAGCTACACAGATATACCGTCAGATGTTAATAAGATTTCAAAAGGATGCAAATATTGGCAACTCACTTTAAATGATTGGAAATATAAAACTGTACGCTTCACAAAACAAAACAAAAAAACATGGTATCCTGTGACAACATTATCAGTGAATCGCAGTTGTAATCGTTTCCATTGATCCACGGTTCAGTCGCGATGACTCCGAGTCCAATGAAGTCAAAATTGAGGATGTTGTCGAAGCCCGATGTCCCACAATGTGCGCTGAACAATGAGCTCCGAAACATATGCATTTGCATCAACATTGTACTCTTGTCGTCATATCCACTACAGATCGCAGTGGATCCGCTTTACGTGGCAGCTAAGCCTTCGGCCTCCACGTTGTGTGATTAGGCATGGACATCCTGTACAACACCTAGTCTCCTTCTCGTGATTTCGCTGTCCTTCAATCTCTCTCCACAGATTCTCACGACGGTATCAGCCGATGAGTTGAACAGCTCGTTTCCAGGCGCCGGACCATAAGAATCTGCCCTTTGTCAAAGTCGCTATGTATTGTATTTTCCCATCTGTGGTCCGTATTGCCGTTACAATGACTACCTGTTTGAAATGATCCTCTTTCCAAAACTACTCTCGCAGTTTTGTATCCAAAATTATGTTCTATTCTAGCATCACAAATTGCTGATGTGGTACATTTTTGAAGGAAATACCAATTTTTTTGTGTGGCCATTTTACTCGTCGTTTTGCTAGGAGATGATCTCAGGCCTCGGGTTATTTACTGACAAAGAGAAGACACTTTTTCACAATATCACGCAAATGTCTTATTTCATATTCTAACTTGTTACAACAGTAAAAAAGCTATTCAGATTTTTAGCACTAAAGAGATCTTTATACTAGTGCCTTTATGAGTCAAAAGACATCCTGTAGAAGCACTGAAATAAGGGCTAACCCATATACTGACTGCCAGCTGCTGACATAGTTTGGCGAGTATTCAGTTCTACATATTAAAACATGAACTTGTAGATATGTTCTAGAAACTGTATTGTTCAAATTAACGATTGTAATGTCATCCGGTTTTTGTGTCATTAGCAATTGCATGCAAACTTACATTTTGCACTACTGCAAAATTCAACGGAATAAAATATTGTAAAAGTTGCGGAATAGAAATTTAGGGATCATAATATGCCATGTGTCAAGGACAGTATAAATTTAGCTTTTACAAAATACCTAAAAAGTTAAGCGTATTTTTAGAGCATGATAAAAGTTTTCTGTTTAGTGATCAATGACTTTCCATGAAATATTGTATAAATTACATTAGAAAAAGTATTAGAACGATGTTGGATTTGTTATAACTCATGTAAAGTGAAATCTATAGGATAACTAATTTTTATGACAAAATATTTTACATTGTAAAATGCAAGTAATGTTTCAAAATGTTGCGTAATAATTTGGAAAAGTGTAGAATCTTAAGTGAAATCTGTAAGATAACTAATTTTTATGACCAAAAGCTTTTATATTGAAAGAAAGATATAATGTTTGAAAATGTTGGGAAGTAATTTGGAAAAGTATAGAATTTTCGTGAATACTTTAGTATAACGTGTTAGTCCAACAGACATGAACACTACACTTTATAACTGCAATTAGAATGAAAATTGTCTAAAAAAAAGGAATAGGATATCAGTTATTGGTAGACTGATGATGGTATTGCATACTATGTTTAACATAGGAATCCCATAATTTTGGTTTGTTATGTGTTCCACTAATTCACTTTCTTTACCGCGTCACGTGCCGGCAACACTGCCACGCGACATGAATCTTACAGAGGCCAGTGGTCACAATGTTTTGGGTCGCCAGTGCATGTGCTTATAATTTTGTCATTGTGTTTACCTCCCCGGATTAAAAGTCGCTCACGACTCGTTCTGAGCGGCATGTAAATATCGCTTGGTAACAAAGTTGCGGAGATGCTTGTACTATGTAGAGCAGCTGAGTTACTGGCATACTGTGGCAGGTACCGATCCCCTGTCGGCCGCAGAAGACGTTCACGGTGTTCGTGCTGGAGGTGCCCGAAGACATCCCCGAGGAGGACGTGCGCCACTCGCTGTACAAGTTCACGTCCGTGGTGGAGGTGACACGCCTGCCCAGGGACACTCCCCTGGGGTCTTCGGCGGCGGGGGCCGCTTCCGGCTCGGCGGCCGGAGCAGCCAGCCCCGCGGGCAGCGCCACACCGCCGCACGGTGGACCCAGCGCCGCTCAAGGTACGTCATCATCCCATTAGTCACATCACACTTCAACAGTGAACCTGAACCGTGAACGAAATTTAAAGCTTAACACCCTGACAATGTCATCACAAATTGAGCTCAAAATCTAATTGAGCAATGAAAGAAGAGAGAATCCGTCGTAACTTTGATTCAAGAACCATTCCAGTATTCTACATGTGCATACGTACCCCTCAAGCTACAATACGGTGCATACCGTTTCACTAGAAAATGGAGGTAGGGAAGATGACTGTCCATATGCTTCCTTCCGTATGAGCCCTGATTTCTCTCATGTTGTCTTCGCGGTCCTTACGTCAGATGTACGTTGGCTGCAGCAGAATCATTCCGCAGCCTTTCGCAAATGCCTGTTCTCTAAACATTCTCACTAGCCTTTCGCGAAAAGGACGTCTTCTTCCCTGCAGGGATTCCCATTTAAGTTCACAGAACATTTCCAGAATGCTCGCGTGTTGATGGAACCTGCAGGTAACAAATCTAGCAGCACACCTCTGAACTGCTTCGATGTATTCGTTAAATCCAACCTGGTAAAATCGCCAACACACAAGCGCAACTCAAGCACGATCGTTCAGTTGTTCTGTGCGCGGTCTCTTTTATATGTAAACTATACTTTCCTAGAATTCTCCCAATAAACCAAAGTCAACCATTCGCCTACCTACAA